>NW_017279836.1:144946-211329 GCF_001594065.2 Cyphomyrmex costatus
CCCCCTGAAAAGATAGATTTTTTAAAAAATCGTTTCACGTGTTTCGGCGATTTTTTATTTTTTTAAAATTTTTTAAGTTACACAACCGTTTCCATACTTTTGGAGATATATTTATGTATAAACATTTGGCATTAAATTTTTAATTAATGATCAAGAAAATTTTCAGAATTTGTTAATTGTTTAAGATCGATTTTGCGTATAAAGTAATCCTTTTTATCTTCTTTTTACCAAATTAAATATATAATTGCAAGCAGTGATCTTTTTATTTGTATTTTTCTTAATTGGTAATTCCTGTCGGATTTAATAAAGCTTAATATATACTGATACATTAATGTTCCGTGTGTAAGCATGTATAGTACAGCGTGGTAATTGCGATACAACTTATTCAGTACAGTCACGGTATTGAATTGCTAATACACGTTAATAACGCGCGACTTAATACGATCGAAACAAGTATTGTAAGTATTACGTTTAATCCAGTTTGAAAAACATACTAACGCGATTAATTCGGAGCGAGCAGCGCACACCTAACATACGCTACTTGGCGAACAAGAATTATTAGGGAGGATCGTAATATCGGTCTAATATGAGAATTACGATTTGACGCGCCGACAAAAGTGGCTCCATAAGTTACAATCAAGCGGGTACTACCTAAGCGAGACTCTCCCAAGAACGTGTCTCTTAAATTATTTCGAACGGTGAAATATTTCTTCAACATTCTCACCATGTGTTCCTCTAATCGTCTGTATACCTTTTTATCCATTGTCGTTATAATAAAAGCATAGGAAATAAGTAAATATAACATATAATTAAGTAAATTCTACATAAAAAATGTAACTTTATTAAAGCAATAATTAAATATTCAAATGTTCCTTTTCAATTATATGTCGCTTATTTGCTACAATAATAATAAAAATATATATATATATATATAAAGTTTTCCAGAAAATGAATTAGAATGCTTGGAATCATTAAAATTCATAATATTAATTTTGAAATATAATTTTAATGTAATATAACTGATAGAAGAATAAAAGTAAGTTCTTTCTTTTTTTATTATCTTATTTTTTCAGTGCTTTCTGTTTTTTTTTTCTTCATATTTCTATTCCTTTTCTGTAAGTAATTCCAAAATGATAACTTTTTAATTATGTCGTTGTAACAAATAAGCCACAACATTTGACGTCGATAACGACACATAATTATTATACACATTGTAATTAATTTATTCTATTAAATGATTAAAATATGCTAACATTTAAATGAATTATTGTTTCAATAAAGTTATATTTTTATGATATGCAGAGTTTCATGTATATGTATAAGTTTATAATTCAAACTCATTACACGTTTACATCTCTTTCGATTATAATGCAACAGATTGATGCAATCGGGAAAAATTCGATCAATCTTACGAAAGCGTAACGGAGGTCGACAAAAATGTTGTGTTTCATATGACAATATTTTCAATTTATTGAACCGCGGTAAAGTGTGCCATGAATGGTAAATCATTATTGAAGTAAATTCAATATGTACGGCGTACCTCATGATACCATTCTTCGCTTCGTCTCTTGAAATTGGCATTACTCATTTGAATCGTGAGTAAGAGTTGATGAATAAGAGTTATCCTTCACTGATTGAGATCCCCTTATTCGAAACGCAGGAGCGACATGCTCCAATGCGTTCTTCCATGAATGAACATAAAGGATTTGATGCGTGATTTTCTCTGATTGCAGAGCCTCATTATCTCATACTGGAATACGTCATGTACGGCAAACTGCTTGCATACCTGCGCGATCACCGTACCAGGCAGTACTTTTACAACTTTAGCGAGGATTCGGCAGCCTTGACATCTAGGGATCTCACGGTTTTCGGTTATTGCGTGGCCAGAGGCATGGAATATCTTGCATCAAAAAAGGTACGAATAGTTTCGAGATAATTCTCATTGTTAGTATAAACACATTAAAGTTTATTAATTTGTTGTATATTTTTGACGCTGTATATTTCTATTATGCAGAAAAGAACATTTTCTATCGTTTTATAATTTTATGAACATTTTATAGAAATACTTTCAAATTTAATAAAATTTAATAAAAATATTGTTGTGATACATTTTTCATGTTTTTTTTCATAAATGGATAAAATTAAATAAACATGTTTTTAATGTTTTTATTCTTTCTACACATATAATAGAGACGAGCAGAATTTTAATACATAATAGAAAATGATTTATGCAGTTCTATTTATTAATTAAAAAAAAATTTTTTTTAATAATTCTCTTTGTTTCATATATTTAATACTAAGGAACGAATACGCAATTTTGGAGCGTTTGAAAAAACGTTTTATTAGTACATATAAAAATAACATAAAATTTCATATTTCATCGATTCTTATCGCATTGATATCATAAATCAATAATAGCCTTGGTGACGTTATGTTGTAATAATGCAAAATTATTAGGCCATCATATTAATTTTTTTCGCATGACCGAGGTGTTTACTTTATAAATTAGAAATCCACAAGGCTTTGATATGACTAATTGTTGTTCGCCAAGGAGAAAAAAATCCTCTCCAGTGTAACAAAAATAATAAAGTCTCGCATTATATTATACCAATATGTCTCGGTAGTCCCCAATGACGTTACATGGTGCGAGATAGCTTACGATGTAACAATGCTAATTAATTTTTCTTTATTGCGCACGGTTTATTTATGAATCGAAGGTCCTCCAAGCTTCTCAACGTAGACAATTATTGTACCGCAGCAGGAGAAAAAAATAGTTTCAAGAGCCTGACCGCTTGACAATCACTTGACGGTTCGTCCCTCGCAATATTTTCTTTCCTTTTTTGCATTACATACTGCTGACAGCTAAATAAGCGAGGAAAGCAATCGTGATAAATTTTAGCGCCTGGACGATCGATACACACTGCAGCAATTTAAAATGTTTAGATAGAGGCCTCTCGTTAATCTCTCCATTTGACGGGATTTAACGGGCCCCCCCGTGCCGTAAGTATCGTCCGATCGATTCGTTCGGGACATCACCTTAAATGCTCGTCGAAGGATACAAATTTAGGTACGGATAGGTTTTTATATATGTTTAAAGGAAATATTTAGAGAGAGAGAGAGAGAGAGAGAGAGAGAGATACATGCATTAGAGAATAATGCATTTGATGATTTACTCGAGCAAAAAAGTTTTTTAATATTTTAGTAGATTGCAATTGTAATTAGAATGCGAGACTTCTTGTGACAACGTGCATAGTTACTTGAATCAATCATTACTTACGACATGACTACAAACATTAAACGTTTAACAATTTTACGGCCAATTATTAATATCCTGTTACTTAAGAAACGTGATGAATGATTTTTATCTTGCGTAATTTAAAACATAGATAAAATTGCATTGGTACGTAATGATGCGAATATAAGAATTAATTCATATAATAACGCACGGTTCTACCCATAGTTGAGTTGTTTCGCGATTTTAATATTTCTTCTTTATAACAAATATTTTTGCTTGGAGCACTTATGATTTCGAAGTAATATCTCAATAATATCCAGCATAATTTTATATAGAGAAGATTCGGTCATTTTTATTTGAGAAAATAAGAATTCTATCTCTATCCGTTTATAAGAATGAATCTGAAGAAAAATCTTACGTCAAATATTTCAGTAACATTTAGTACAATTTCTATAAAGATTCGGTCGTTTTGATTTAAGAAATTAAATCTCATTTCTGTCTAATTATAAGGATAGATCTAAAAAAAAATTTTGCGTAAACTTTTTTATGTACTTTGCGAAAAAAAAGATGAAAAGTGAGAACTTTCGAGGACATAGCTGCTTGTGGAAGATCGCAAAGAGCATCGACTGCACGACAAATAATCCGCTAATGATGTTTAAACTCAAATATTTTCACTCAGTCGTAAAACTTCCACCATTGCGTTTGTCGAAGGATCGTTTCTATCTGGAGATCTATGTCACTAGGCAAAGAATTGAATTTTATATCTCATTAAGAACAAATTCGAGGATACTCATTCAGCGTGTCTTTATTTGATTCGCGAGCATATATAAATAGTCCTCAATGATGTTTTAATTGATGTTTTATTGGTGCGATCTGCCGATCTGATTTATGACTGAGATATTGCGTTTTGTAATAAAATGTAGAGTTTTGTGTTATTTGTACATTATACTTTTAGAGAAAACATTTACAATTTTTTAATTATGTCGTCTCCATAAAAAATTTTTATTTCTAATATTTATACATGAGTATTAATCACATTGATCAATACTGATTTTTAAACTTTTATATAATCGATATTAACAATAATGTGATGTATTTAGTATACATATATTCTTTTCTATTACAATCTTTATATTGCGATCTGATTCGTTTTAAAACTAAAATATTGCATTTTGTCGTAAAATGTGAATTTTATGTTGTGTTTGTGCGTCATCGAGGAAATATTTACAAGTAGTAAATTATATACAGAGGACTCTCCTCCATAAAAAAAAAAAGATATTTTATTTCTAATTTTTACACGTGAGTATTAACATCACATATTGGTAAATTTTTATTAAAAAAATTTTATATAGTTGTTATTAACATAAAAATATGATGTATTTAATTGATCTGTCTCTGTTTCCATGTTAATATGAGAAAAAAGTATTTGATATTTGTGATTATATTGCACAGTATAAAATAATTATAATTAAAATTTATTTTATTCTTATCCTATTCGATTTTTATTGTTACTATTGCTATAATATTAATAAAAGTTATAATTTTACTTAAAAATATATATCAAAATTGATTATAAATTATATAGTTTAATTATTATAATTGCAACCATTTTTTCTCTCAATGTATATAGATGATTTTTAATATTACGAAATTTTTAGACAGTTGAACAATTAATCTTAATAAAATATTCGATTGTAATACGTAGCCACGGATAAATAAAAATTAACACAAGAATGTTTATTGTATATGATACAAATATTGCGATGCAAACCGGTATCCGAAAAAATTCTATCAACGTTTTGTCCAAATAGTCGAAACGAAAGTTTGCAGCCGACTTGCTAATTTATTCTGCTCGATCTCCATATCATCGATTAAAATAAGAATATTGTGAATGAAGAAGTAAATATTTTTATCATTCTTATTTTCAAATTCTCGTATAAACCGGCTTGTACTACGCGTCGCGAAAAGGAAGAGGAAAATTTGTACATACCTACGGAAAAGTGCTTGGCGACTTTGAGGAAGGATGCACCTCACGATTAATAGGCAATTAGGGAAACAAAGAAACCTCCTGCGAGCGCCCGATCGTCCTCGTCAAATGTCGAATTACCAGTTTCCGTCCGTACAACAACTTCCAGGAAACGGCGCAACAAAAATTATTCTCTCGAGTTAATAGACAATTACGTAGTCGCTAAATGATAGTGTACGCGTGCCGTACCAGCTGGGAGAATATGCGTGGATGCATCCTAGAATGCGCCACTGCATTCAAGCAGAATTTTCAACGGCAAGCGCGGCTGATGCGACGTTTCGTAACGTTGTATTTGCATCATCTCGTTGCGTATAATAATTATCATCCTAGTTTCTCATTGCGGCTTTCGGAGTACTTAGTTTAGCGAAACTTCATTTGACCAAATGCCATGATGAACGGTTAATTAAATTATAATTAATAGTAACGGCGATGCTCTGCTCACATTGCGTCACGATTTCGTACATCTCCGCCGTTATTAATTATATTTTACAAAAATTATATATTACAAAAATTCAAATGGATCGTTTAGGACACGTAAAATTTGTTACATTTTACCCAAATTTTTTAACGGTGTAAACAACTGCACAGATGTTTTTCTCATCTATCATTACACGTAGAAGATCAAAATTTGCCGATGAAATTTAGATTTTCGTTTATTTATTCTTCTTCTTTGCTTTCCAGTTATAGTCAAGCCTATATTGACGGATTGATATTGCTAAATTGATTGAATCTACTCTCTCGAGACTCTTGTGTCTCTGAAACAATATTTGTCTTCGCACAGACTTCACACTGGTCCTTACTTCTACTGCGAATCCCGTTTTGTCGCGCACAAGCTCAGGCTCAAGGCTGAGTTTTTCTCGAGACAACTGCCTGCACCGAACTCGTAATAGCGTGTAATTCCCCGTCATACGGGCGGCCCGTAAGCAATCGCACACGTAATGGAACATGCACCTCACGAGCGCTGGTCGTTTATTGGTGACTTCAGTTTCTCCTTTTCTGTGCAGATCATCCACCGCGACCTTGCCGCCAGAAACGTTCTCGTTGATCACAACAAGCTATGCAAAATCGCTGACTTTGGCATGTCGAGGTTTGCCAACGAGGACGGCGAGGTGATCGAGACTAGACATGGTAGAAACGCCTTACCCATCCGATGGATGGCCCCCGAATCGTTGATCTACTCCCTGTTCACGACGAAGACCGATGTCTGGAGCTTTGGGATTCTGATGTGGGAGATCGTCACTTTAGGTATGTATCTTCATCGTCCGTTTCGAGAACTGAATGACTTGCTTAGTTTTGATAGCTTGTTATTAGAATAAGCATTATTTTTTTATCAAAAGCCTCTTAAGATAAAAATAGAATATCTAAGAATCCATTTGATGTTTCGCACTTATTATTATTTAATATGAAAATAAGAATACGGGTATACAGACACGCTTGCAGACACGTTTACGCTAATAGAGTGTGGAGATACTGCTAAACAGTGTCGTAAGTAACGTAGTTGATGACTAGCACGTTATACATTTTAATAATTTTATTTATTTAATTTATCCGATTAATTTTATTTGATTAACAAATTAAAAAGGGAGAAAAGAATATCATCTATAAAATATATTATTATATAATATAAATATATCATCAAAATTTTATAGCAATTTTCTAAGTCTTCTAGTTTTGTCATCTTATATCACAATTAGGGTGCGTTTCACTTAACATTTGCAACGCTTGCGTGCATTATTTCATCCTTGTTTGACATTTAATGACAATATTAATCCGATGCACATACACACATATAACAATGATCTTTTGAATGTCTTACCTACACGAGGAAGAAGAAAAAAATATCCATTTTGTTCCTTGTTAAACTATTGTACGTTAATCGTTGGATGATGGTTTCTTATACCACGATCTATCATGTTGACATCCCGTTGTAATAATCGCCTCATCTTTTGCTCTCTATTCAGGTTCAACACCGTACCCGGATATGACGGCGCGGGAAGTCATGCGGAACGTGCACAACGGTTATCGGCTGGAGAGGCCTTCGCACTGCCGAAGCGAGCTTTTCAGGGTGATATCCCGATGCTGGCACGCCGATCCCGACCGCAGGCCGGAGTTTCAGATCCTACGCAGGGATCTCGCCCAACTGCTGGAGGACAACATGAACGGACACTATGTGGACCTCGAGAGTTTCGCTTCCGAGTGCACCGACTGAGTGAGGCTGTCGAAGGAAACCTCAAGCTCATCGCACCGGGAAATCGATCCCGTGGAGAGGCTCGTTTTTGGCACACGTTAGTGCTATGTGAGCAGGGAGATTTTCTGACGTATCTCAATCTTTGAAAGCGATTTTTCCTCGCGGGAAGAAAATAGAATTGAGATTACCCCAAGAGATCGAATTCTGCGAGGTTCTAGGACGTCTTAAGTCCTTACTGTTTTTTTACCTCCAAAATAGGAATTTTATATGAAACGTATTCTGTCTTTCGAGCAAAATACGCTGAAAAGTAGAATCGCCAATTGTGCTACTTTAGACAACGGAGAATTATCAAGTTGTACACAGAAAGAACAATATTGCTGAAGAATTTAAAAAAAAAACTAAATGTTTACAAATCTGAAAATAGGATCTCTTCAAAATAATTATGTAGGAAATTCAAGCATGATGATGAGCAACATAGCAAAGAGTTTAGACATTCTAACAATTAACTTGAACGTCTTACAATTATTTTAATAGTTTAACAAAATTATTTTCAGATTTAGTACTTAGTGAAATTTTGAAGTACTTTAACAAAACTGTTCTTTCAATATACGAAATTCTCCGACTCGCACGTAAAAATTGCTATCCGTCCGTAAACTCGAATTTGTTCAGTGTATGTATTTACATAGGTCTCATTATCGTTGTGCAATAGCGGAGTATAATGGCAAGATGCGATGCTAATTTATTATCACGTGAATACGACATGTACTTGGCAGCAACGTTACGCTCATTTGTAATAATTGCGAATGAACTTTTTGCCATCATTTGATGCTTCTACGATTTATTTGAAGTACATGTATAATTAATTATGCGATTTTTATCTTGCTTTAGTACGCAGAACGTAGAACACAGAACGCTGTAACACGCGATGCTGTGATAAATGGCAAAAAAAGAAATTATATAAACGTGGTACTGAAGCGCAATGAAAGTTTATAAAGTCCGCAAAAATATAAGTATTCCGTCTAGAATAGAGTGTTATTGGGTAAGTAGCATTTTTACAATTAGTTATACACGACATGTTGCTCGTAAATCTTTCGACATTTCGTCTTATTAATTTTATTTATAAACGAGAATATATTGCATTGAGCAATGATTATGCGTAATTTATGATTTGAAAACGTACTGTATTTTGCACTGTTTAAAAGTTTCGATAAATGGCAAAATTTGTAAAATAAAAAATTTTAAAAATTGTTCTCACATTTTTCATTAAACATTTATTAACTCAAATTATTATTTTCTTATTACTTTTATAATTTTCATCCTTTTTAAAAATCGTAATAAATCCCTTGAATTAAATATTTACTCACTATAGTGTATAGTTTTGAATTTCCTTGTTTTTGTTTGGTTTCTTTGTGTAAAAACCAAATTAATATAGTCAACATTTTTATCTTTAAATATAAAAAAGACTCGATAGATAAATACTCACATTTAAAAAAAACAGCATTATTGAATCTCTTAAACAGTACTGTACATAAATTATTTTGTTATTAGAAAAGTATTTTAATCAATTCATCAAAACACATAGCGGACATTTTTAGTAGAGAATTTTGCCTTAATTTTTTGATATTCATTTATTACTTCAAGCGAAAGAAAATCTAGCTCAACTTCGATCGACTAATTATTTCTGGCTGGGAAGGCAATTTACAGAAAGACTTTAGTTCTCCACCTTAAACTTGGATGACACAACGAGACTCAGCTCTGCGTCGCGACTTTGTACATACTGTGTCACTTGCGTAATATATACATATACATACATATAAATATTATATTTACAATAAATATTATATTTGCCGGAAATCAAAAAGAGACGCCCCCACTCTTCGAATCGCATTATTCGCCGTAATACCGTAACAATAATTCTCGCTATTAATCGTTATAGTTACATATGTATGCATCCCGTGTTTTCCAGTCGCGCCCAACGCGTTTATACTTAATCATTCTAGTCTTTCGCGACGCGTTTTAGGTCGGCGATTTGTATCGATTATATCGCACGCTATTTTCCTTCTTTATTATTCACTTTTATGAGTATTACGAATTCGCTCAAAATTGCGACAGAACATAATATACCGCGGTCGCTTAAAAAGAAACCGATTAAAAAAAGACCCTGCTGTCAATTGATTATTATATTAAGTATTTTTTATCTTGCTATTTTCTCCTGCGATGTCGTTTCCATTTTGATACGACTCGTCTATTTGTCGTTATTATTTGAGTCATCGCTCTCGATGATGTATTGCATTTCACGCATTATTGCCGCGAATAAAATAGTTGCGACCAACACTGTATGTAGACTCGATTGTATTAAGAACTTTTGTCAGTAAACGTTGTGAGAAAATTCAACTATTATGTATTTTATTGAATTTTACAGGAATTTAGTGTATGGCGGCATGTTATTTTTGAGATTTGATAGAAGTATCTTTGTTGAAAATTTGTCTTAGAAATTTTTATAAATTTTTGAAAATTTTTATATAAATTTCAGAATTTTAGAAGTATTGTAAGACAACTCTACATCTTTTATAGAACTCTATAAGACTCTATATCTTCATAATAATACATGTGAATTCTGTAAAACGATTTATGATTTCTCATTCTATAATCTCCAATGAAATAAAATTTGAATAAAATAAAGTATTTTTTTCGTAAATTATGGAATTAAAGGTCTTAGAATATTTCAAAATGTACATACATAAAAAATTCTTAGATTCTTAGATTTTCTTAATATTTTTGAAAAGTGTCTCAATTTATATAAAAGTTCTGAGAAAAATTTTCACTAGATATAAATCTGAAAAGATGTAAATCTGAAATCATCGTGCGCGCAACATTTTTTCAGCATGGAACAATATTGCAGCAACGTTGCAATGTAATATTGCTAGAATGTTCCGTGCTATCTTGATTATATATATATATATATATATATATCTATATATATATATTCTGACTGCCACTTCCTTTGCTAAGTGTTTAAAATAGATAATCTCGAAAGCGCGAGAGATATAACTACATAAAATATGGAATTACCATTGCGTTATGTGTACGTACATTAATTCACAACGCAAAAGATCGGCGGTAAAATTATAGTTATACGTTGTAAAATGTAATCTTGTTCGTTAACCTCTATCTCCGGGTAAAATTACCGAAGTCATTCATATTTGTCTTTCCAGAAAACGCAAATAATCTTCTCGATCGTCAAAAATGTTGGCTTTATGCAAGCAGTAAGTAAAACAAGTATCTGTGCACAAGCCCATCTTGTTTGAAATAATTTTATTTGAAGAAGATATATCTCTTAAAACACACTGCAATAAAATATCTTGTTTCTGTTGAAATACAAAGTTTTCATTTCTACTAATATTAAATAAAGGTCTTTTTCGTGCAAAATTATTTTAAGAAATAAGTGTGGGATTTCCAACAATTTTTATCTACTGCATGTAATCAAAGAAAAGTCGTACTATTATATTAAAAAAAAAAATTTTGGATCTAATAAAAGATTACCATGTAATATAAATATTATATTTAATACAAGTACTTGGTTGAACAATAATTTATTCAATACTTATTATTTTTTCTTAATTAAATTTGAAGAGAAGATACCTCAGTTCTAAAAATAAATAAATTTGATAATATAATAATCTAACAGTTCAAAATTTATTTTTGACTTTATAATATTTTAAATCGCAGATATCGAATTCTGTTCGCCCAAAGCGCTGGAATAAAGGAAATCACAATCCAGAATTTTCTCTCTTCGGAAGTTATCTTGTGGACCGCGTCGGCTTACTTCTCTTTCAATTAGAAGGCGGGTTTTACCTTCGGTCCTCGTGATTTATGAAATCGCGTCCGCGACAGACGCCGCAGATTTACTGCAACGGGAATATGGATTTATGCGCGCGAACACGTCCCGCACGAGATAAAGGCGCGGTATGCAAATACGTCCAGTGCGTTTTGTCAAAGTCCACAGGCTAAAAGGAGGTGGACAGCAGAGATTTACAGGTGCCATCGTACCTATATTCTGGAGGAGAAGGAGGCAAGGTCGAAGGAATCAGATTCCCGGCCGGGATATCGATCTGGCGATCGCCGTTTCCAGGCGCGAAGACGTAAAAGAGACGGCTTAATTAATGAAATTAATTAAGACCTCCTTATCTTTCTTTCGCCGTATCGATTTGATCGCGCGAATTTGAAACTCCTTTGCGTCGGTTTTATGTATAATTATTTTGGTCTAACAAAATTATTTTTAGATTTGTATCCATGCTAAATTGTTAGATACTTTAGCAAAATATTTTTTTCTATATCTTTTTAAAATATCTCTCAAGAAAAATTGTTTTTTAAGAACACAATTAAAACACCTACTACAATTTCTTTTTATCTGCACATCTGTAATTTTATTTCGTATTAACTTTCTCTAAGTATTTTTTAATCAATCCTTGAGTTTCAGATATTTCATGCTTATCGGTAATTATGATAAACCATTTTTATAAAGGTTAATTTTATCGAAGTTATATATATATTGTGTATACATACAGCAAGAATGTCAACGTCCGGCTATTTTTATCGAAATAAAATTAAAACGTAGGAAATAATAAATATTATTATAAAATTAATATTTTATATTTTATAGAGTGAAGAAGTTATTTCAATGATTAAGATTGATGTGTATTTTATCGTTATATAAAAGGTATTTGCTATATCGAAAATTCGTGGAACATATATTTCACTTGCATGCAAATAATCACGCAATTAATTTTTACATTTAACTTTTACCACTAGAGGCCATATCGTAATCAGGTTTTTATGTAATATCGGCCTTGGTTCTTGGATTCATGTTTTGAAGTCGTAAGTGTCGGCTTACTCTCATCAGTATCCATGATAGGGTATCCCAGAGTCGAGTGCACTTATATCCGCCCCATGCAGTTGTCTTCGCCCTTCGAAGCTGGGGACAAGTACGACGTGTGTCCGACGCTGTGGATCGTTATCGTAAATTGGATCGCATTCCTGAAATCTCAAGAAATAACCATAAAATGTCTCGGACTCCTTTATGGCAACGGATTCCCTTGCGTTCGATGACGAAACGATGAATCCGATCATCTTACGACACTATAAGCTCCGATCAAATCGACATTTCCTCAAATATGAAAAAGAAAATAAAAATTGTAAAGTATGATAGAAGAGAAAACGATTGCCACTTTATGTACAAAAAGTTTATAACAAAAAGTTTAATGGTAATGTTTTAAAGGCTTAGCATTCCAAGACTGAAAAATTAGGCCAATTTAAAAGCACAACTTGCATATATTTCTAGGTTTTTTCAAAAGCAAGGCGAACGAGAATCATGATAATTGCGATAAAATAAAGTAGGAGAGAGTCAATGATTTCAGTCACACATTTGTGACGTTGCTCCTTTTTGTGTATCACGGAAGTAAAATGAGAACCTCACTGATCTTTCCAAGATGATACGTCATATATTTCTATAATCGGTACACTAACTGATGATGATGTCTCCTAAGAAGAAACTAATCATGCTTTTAGCATATACTTTCGAAAGTTCAATTAGAAGATACTTATATCAACGTCAACGTGCCAAGCTATCGATCTTCTAGAAATATAGCGATAACCATAAATTGCAATTATATAAATATCTTCTTATACCTTTTTTGTACTTCATACAGTTTAATGATGACCTTGCAACAAAAATTAAAGAGAATTTCTGCATAATTTTTCGATGTAATGGAAATCAAATGGTTTATTAAACAAAACATGTGAGAGATTCTTATTTAAATTATAACATTTTGAAGTATTTTATTTCTTATATATTTTTAATAATTTTAATTTTTTCTATAAACAGTTATATGTTATAATTTTATTTTTATTTATTGTTCTTACTATAATTTTTCCTCTTATCTGCACATATATATGTGACTGATTTGTATTAACTTTCTCTAAATATTTTTTAATCAATTTTTGATTTCCAAGCATTCCACGTTTATTTGTATATGTATATATAATTATAAAAAACTATTTTACAGAGGTCAGGATTAATTTTATCGAGGTTACGGTGCACGACGGCAACAAAAATGTAAACGTCCGGTTATCTTCATCGAAAGACTTTCGCCGCAAAATCTTCCGAGAGTCTGGTAGTCATAACCCTTACGTGCGCTCCTTTCTAATCCATGGGAGTTAAGAATCAAAGCGCAATCAAAGAAATATCTATGAATGACCTGCGTTCCACTTTCATTCATAACGCCACCCAATATCATACCTTATCTAATTTTTTTCTTAAAGATGCTTATCATCGTAATCTTTTAGAAATCGAGTGTTATAAGAAAGCCATGTATAACCTCACTATGCTGAATCACAACTTCCTTATTTTCCAGCTACAGATCGTTAGAATATTTAGATATTCAGGGTACCGGAATACGAGATTAGATCATTATGAAGATAAGTTGTTCAGTCGTCTCTGTTCCACTTTAGTTCGTATATAAACATGTTTCGTTTCAGTTTGAAATCACATATATTCGAAAAAGTATGAAAACTGGCAGTAAGTGTATTAGAACAAAATATACGTATACCTATACAGAAAATAAACATCTGAAATTTTAATTAACGTTTTGTTCCTCAAGTATGTAGTAATTTTTTCCACAGTAAGGATTGATTTCTCAAAATCTATATGAATAATGGAAATTTTTTATTCAACAGCTAAAAAAATACCGTTTAAACATTGAGAAACAGAAACCTTGTAAATCAGTGTAATTAAATTATGTGATAATTCAAAAACCACAAAATATCATTTTCTTTATTTTATCATTAACAATTGCTTATAATATTTTACAGAATAGATATTTTTATAATATATGTTAAAAATATAATATATGTATTAAAAATCTCCAATCTGTTTCGTTCTAATTAGCATAATTTTGCGAACATGGAGATTCATAAGGCGCGACCCACATTTTCTGGGTCTCTTCTGGTCGACGGCATTTCACTTGTCCGCGATTCGGACGCGAATCCGGAAAGAGAAGAATGATACGATCAGACTCAAAGAAATCTTAAAATAGCGATTAAAAAATAAGAGTAAACCTGTTTCCAGAATGGGACCGGCGCCACGTAAGAATTGTCTGAGAAACTCATTTATCTGCGAATGTCCCGTTTTAGGAAGAGAGAGAGAGAGAGAGGGAGAGAGAGAGAGGCGCACATAAATTACCTTTAAGATATAACTTAATAGTTGCATGTTGCATCCGATTATGTTATATTTTAAAGATAATATATACATGATTTTTTAAGAATTAAAATGTATTTTTCCAAAAAATTTACCATATGATTCTATAGAAAATTTCGATAAACTGCTTCCGTTTCGCTTTCCCTCCAATTGTTAGTTCTTCCCACGCTTGCCTCTACATCCGAATTTACGTTCTCACGGTTTCATAGTGTTTATTCTGATCATTCCTAGATGGTAACATCAGGTCACGTAATGCTGATTTATAGATCAGCAAAAAACTTGCAGCGAAGTCGTGTATATCGATCAACCTGTCTGTCAATCCACTTTATAAAGTGACAAGCATTGCAGTCAAAGATACAATGAAAATTGTCTAGCTTTTTTATTAATTTTAAATAGCATTATATATTGATGCGAAATTTTTTTTAATATTTATGCTATAATATGTGTTTTATAAATTTTGAGAATTTTAAATATTCTTATTATATATTAAAAGAGAAGTTTAAGTAATTGCATGATAAAAAGTATTTTATGCAATTATATAGTCACAAATACTTGAAATACTAAATACTGTTATACTAGTATATCTTATTATCAGCTAGGTAACCTTAGATCATTTTTTTCGAAATAATATTACATTTTTGAAAAATTAACTTGATGTTCTTGTGAAAGTATAATAATTCAACTATTAAAAAAGCGAAGAAAATATATTATAATCTCGAATCTTGTTGGTGATGAAACATTCTAAAGGCTTAATTCCTAGGACGAGTGTTCTGTATATCATAATACTCATCCTCTCACGAAAGTAGGCTGGTAATTCTTAAAATATCGAGAAATTATATTTTATTCACGACTTCTCTGAAACAATTTAACGCGCACCTAATAAACGACTTCTAACGATGGCGTCGCGTATCGTACGCCACTGTGGTAACATTTAGCAGTTGCTGAAGACAGTAAGTACTGCCTATCGCACAATGAAATATCATTTGAGCGTAGCGTAAAACCATCGCTTTCACCCCTTCCGTCGTCATCAAGCAGCTGTTATTAGAAACGAAATGCGGTGTTTGAAATGAAGACGGGGAAATTGAAGTTCGAACGGTATAAAACTGCAATGAATTTCGGACGCAGCGTTATTGTTTCCGCGTAGAAGAAAGTCATTGATGTTAAAGGTTTCAAGCTGTACATCACTTCCCATTATTTCACCATATACCATAAATTGCTCTCACTACAAATGAAAATAGAAGCGTCATGACTTTTGGAAATCTTAGTTTGGGTATTGTCTACAATTTTTCTGCGGCTAATAACATCCATAATATATTTAAATTATGAATTATAAAATTATTTAGAAGAATACACAAAAAGAGTGCTTTGCTGAAACGTATAAAAATTTAACTAGATATATAAATCTAAAAATAATATTTTTTTAAACCCCATGAAAATAATTATGTAGAAAATTGAAACTGGTTGCTAGAAAATAATACTTTTTGCAGCATTTTTATCAAAGCGTTCTAATAATTATTTTGATAATCCAACAAAATTATTTTCAAATCTGTATCTAAACTTTTAGATATTTCAACATAAAATAAAATTTCTGTTCTGCATAAATTTTGCATGCAACGTATATGTAAATTTTAAATTTAGCTATGTATCAGCAAAATTTAGATTTAGTAAAAATGAGGGATATTAAAAATGCTAATAATAATCATAACGCAAAATATAACATGAGAAAGTGTTTTCTTATTTTACGATTCGCGCTTATCTTAAGGCGATCTTATCGCGCCTTTAAGCCATGTCCCGCGTTGAAATTGACGTAAATATTGCAGTACATGCAAAATAACACTTTCGCCGTTTACTTTTTTATGGGTATTACATAGATCACTTGATATTACCGTGCTTTGTGCGCTTTCCAAGCAATTTTCTGTTGCTCTAAGGCGAGAAAGTTTACAATTGCATGGTATTTCTAGTAGTAAATGCGATATTATACAATTCTTAATTTACAAGTCTTAATTGCCAAATTATTTAATTCCACAAATAAGACATGATTAACATGATTAACCCAGTCGTAAATTAATTACTTGTCGATGCAGTTATTTTTTTACATCATCGTTTTTGGAAGTTGTCACGACGAATATGTCAAGAGTAATAAAGCGCATAATCGATACTCCATCGTAAAAAATATCAAGCATAAGGTCGAGCAACTTTCTCTAAACATTCGTATACTATTAACGGCGCTATCAGAAGACAGCAATTATAGAGAAAATAACTGTATCTTTTAATTCATTATGGTTACTTACTTACGCCGATTAATTTCTTTCAACGATAAGCCATTTTCTAAACGAGACGAGTATCTAAGTAGCTAGCCAAGCGTAATATTTTATAATAATAAAAAGAGTGTTTTCGAAAGCGCGATGGACCACGAGTTGAATCATGCGTGAAAATTCAAATAACCTTTGAGTAATAAGTAAAAGTGTATGGTCTTTTTCCGTCTAGCGTATTTTTCAAAATAATTTTAGGTGATTCTTTATTTATTTCTTTACGAGAGAGTGAGAAAGAATACTAAATTTAAGATTAATTGATTAGAAAAATATTCGACAAGTATATTGAGATATTTTAACTTTAATTACGATTCGTGTGCATTAAGTGAAGGTCACTCAAAATTAGTGAGAAAAAATCTAGACTTTCTATCGGTATATAGGTTGCCGAAGACATTCTGTCCGTAGATCTGTAGAGTCACCTGCTTCACGCACGCGACAAAAAGATCGTTGTTATCGCGAAGAAAAACTTTTGCAACACAATAGAGTGTCACGTCAAAAACACATGATCCAGAACAGTAATCACAGACAGAACAGTATTTTGCTTATCTGTTAACCCGATAGGTCAAGTAACGTTTTATAGGTTTTCTCGTCATTCTTTTTATTCTTTGACCAATTTAAATTTAATCCTCTTTTAAAACAAAATTAAAAAATTTTATTTAAATTTTAAATACTTTTATTACCTTTAATTGTTTAAGTAATAATTAATTAATGCTTATTTTATAATCATTACATAATATTTATTTCATTATGTAATATCTCTAAATTAAATATTTTTTTTATAATATAATAAATAAAAAATCCATTATATTTTGTTAAAACAAAATATGTTTCAAATTATTATAAATGAAATTTTATTCCTGAAATCTCTTCAGTTTGTCATACGAAAGTACGGAAGTTGTCGACATCTTGTAAGGATGAAATTTAAATTAATGAGAAAATAATTAGACAGAAGAAAGTGTGATGAACCTGAAACTCCTTATATACCATAGTATACAAGAGTATGATGCTGTTTGTAATCTATTGACCGAGAGTAAAGCCGCGCTCTCTCGCTCGGACGGAGAGGAGGAGCTCGGCTGGCCGACTTCTTCCTTCTCTCCGATACGACACGCTTATCCACCAACCCGACGACCGTCCAGTTTTCTCGGTCACGGCTGCACGAGGGGAAGATCCCGTGTTCCTACATTATCCCCACGTGGACCGCGCGGGGAGGCTCTTCGTCTTCTACCGCCACGAGAGAGCTGACGTTTCGCGCCAGTTCAAAGAGCAGATCGCCAGCAAGTGGATTTGACTAACGAATATCGGTACCGAGAGATTCTTCTCTGAAGGAAGTCGTTTTCATATCTAGGTTTGATTTGTTTTTCAAAAGGCTCCGCAAGCATAATCGAAAATAATTTGTGAAGAAAATACTTTTGTTGAGTGTTTAATGATACTGTTCTATAATAGTGTTGAGAGATTGACAAATATATATATATATATAATTGCAGTGGTAGTGACAGTGAAATCCGGGATAATTGCAAACCAGTTGATACTAAAACTGTTGATGAGTCTAGTGGTTTGTTAGGATGATAATAGGACAGTCATGCTGGGTGCTGCTGGTAAGATTTGTTTTTCTTTCAGCAACATATATTTAATTTTAATTTTTATGACTGATTAAAAGTATGTAGTACAACTTCCTATTGCTATTCTTAAATTTAATTATTCCTATTAAATGATCCTTTAATATTTCTAGTTTTAATACTTTTAACGCCTCTTATCTCTTCTAATCGTGTAACAATTAATCGAACAAATGCGCAAGGAACTTCAATATCTAATAATTATAGTATTTTTATATATTTTAAATCATATCCAAATTTTTTTTTTAAAGCATATTTAAACCAATGAGATAATTAAAGAATAATTATAGTATATAGTCATTAGTGTTTTTTTATCAATAACTACATTTAAGATCATTAATCTTTTAACTGCATTAAGACAGTTTTACTTGTTATCTTGGAATGAATGAAGTGTCCGATTCCTTCAGTTTCTTGACCGTATGATGTCAGTTTACCTGGTCCAAAGTGGAACAACCTTTGTTGCGACCTTGATCCAGCCGCTTGCTGGAATGAGGAAAAGTAATGGATGCTTCGCACATGTACTGGAATACCGAGTTCGCTCTCGCGCGAGAATTTGCGAAAGGCTCTTCATCATTGCGATAAATATGGAAACTAACTCGAAACACCCGTCACGAAATGCTTAAACGCAGTCACGCGATTTTGCTCTCATTGTTGAAAACTGAATATCAGTGAAATCTTCTACTCGTGTGTCGACGATTATTGGGTCGTTACGATTATAAAATAACCAGCAAAATAGTTTAAATCTTTAATCTTAATAGGAGTAAAAGAAGCACGTAAGAACATATAACAAAAAAGGACCGTCAAATTAATTCAATTTCTCTTATATTTTTATTTTTGCACTGAAAGAAAAATATTTGATATATTTGTAACTATAATTGCATGATAAAATAATTTTATGGTTAGAAGCTCTATATGTTTATGTTTGTATTATCGCTATGATATTAATACAATATATATATAGTAATATAATAGTTAATATAATAGTTATTATATTTATATTAATAAATTATATTTAAAAAGTATATAGTTGACCTATAAAATGACTGTAATTTATAAAAATAGAATTTTTGCCATAATTATTTTACTATGCAATTTATATTCACAAATGCCAAACGCCTTTCTCCTAATGTATGTTTGGCCAAATTCCTCATTCTTTAACAATAAGCGAGAGCAAAAAATAACTCGATCTTTGATAAAGATAAGTAATAACTGATCTTTCTTTCTTTCTCGTGAAATTTCTTACTTTTACAAATTTGCTTACAAGCACCGTACAGTTTCACACCATTTCACCAAAGTAAAAAGAAATACATTTTTAATAAACTGAACAATAGTCGAAGCATTCTTCGTTATGTTAAAGCTGAGAAGTGGGCTTTCTTAGAATTGAAGGCGTATATTGCATCGCGTGCATCATATGGTTAATATATTCTCACGTACATAGTTGTATCCTACATTTGTTGCTTGATTGTATTTTAGCGAAACTAAGTTGCCTTTTTATTAGAGTATCGAGAAGAGATATTCTCGAACATATATACAAAACAATTTTATTCCATTAGACACAATAAGAAATTAATTAATGATAATTATAAGAATATCCGGTCCGATCTACGAACACTGATGAAACTTAAGCACCAATAAATTTAATATTGCACCTATTCATTAATACGTCGGGTATAAATCTAGCGTTTACAGTTAATGACTAGCTTTCAATGTGATTATCTCTCATTCATAATAATTAACTCGTTTAGTTGAAAATAATTAAATCGAAGAATAAATTCATCAAATCGCTCAATTACAGGTTGCCGAGAGTCAACTTAAATAAAACTGACGGTCAGTTACTTTCACTGAAAATCCAAGTCTTGGCGCACAAAAATGATATACATATAAATTACATATTGAAGTTATCAAGTCAAGTCTCGTATTTACCGAGGCATGAAATCTGCATAATACTTTCGCGACGGTATTGTTAAGACGCTCCTTTATCGACGATTGCGTAGAATCGCAATGCGATCTCTTGCGTCCTATACGAAAGCTCATTGCAACCACTGCGCTTCCGGTGCAACAAACGTAACCCTCGTAGCCGACACGTTTCTCTGGACGGGCTTCCTCCTCGTAAAAAAAAGAAGAGGAAAGATCTCTTGCGCGATAATCGGTCCACGCTCTTGGCAAACAAGAGAGATACGTGTAACGTAATTTACGCTTCCTTGCAGTTCACTCGCGGCTATGTATAGCGGCTTTGCACACTCGTTACGATTGTTCTTTCCGGAAGTTGCATTTTATTGTCTCCGCGGCGCTGAACCACGCACACGCTGTTTTCACTCGCGATTCTATTAAATCGGCGTCTCTCGAACGACGTCCACTAATTAGTAATGTATCAAAGTTAATTAACATTCTGTTTAATTCGCTTATGAAAATTTATATTTTTGATTCGCATCAACCGCGACTTCCTAGATAACTGTGTTAATTGTAATTTACCGTATTAACAAGAATTAGATAACATCCTCTTAACACTTCTGACAATTAATTAGGCAGATACAGACGTAATAATGCATAATGTAATCCTAGAATTATTAATGCGCTGAATATAACGCTTAAAGAGATGTAATTATTAAATTATCTACTAATATTATCAACGGTAATTAAAAAAATATGTATCGCAATACGCGGCGTGTAATTTTTTATTTTATAATATTAAATGATTTAAGTTTCATTTTATTTTCTAGGCAGTCGTGCTACTGTCCCCAATCCATGCCGAAAAGAAGAACACCGACAATGTCGATAAGGCCAATGATGGCGAGAAAACTCAGGAGAAGTTATCAACGTCTCTCAAGCTCGCCGATGAAGACGTCAAAAACAGGACGAGTAAAGTACGAGGAATAGTGGCATCCGTGAGTGGGCACGTTTGCATGGAGGACTTTCGAATGACATTCATCTAATATATCTTCTTCATTTTTCGTAAAATATGGATTGTAAAGAAGAAAACGTAAAAGTCTGTATATGAAAAAAAAATTCGTGGCACTTAAAGCCTGACAGATTAATAGATATTGTATTTGATTAAATGAATAAATAGTAATATATTATAGAATGTTATAAATTATTTTATCTACATCTTCGTAAGATTAATCAGTAAAATAAGATAAGGTAACTGTACCCACGTGACCTAGTAGCCAATATATGTACGTTTGTGTATATACATGTATATATATAATTTAATAAGGTCATTATTTATAAAAAAATCAAAATAATCATTATTTATATTTTCAATACAATTAACTATACAGTATCATTTTTTTTAATCGATCTTTTAAAACAACAACAGTGATTTTAATCGATCTATTTTGCGAAAAATTGATTTTTCTAACTAAAAGGTTGTTTTATAAATCAATCTTTTTGTTCTTTATTTTAAAAAATTGCTTTTGAAATAAATAGAGTTATTTGTTAAAGTGATCTGTTTACAAAAAGTCTATTTTTAGCGAACCGATCTTACTTTTTTCAGTGTAAATAGATTATACTGGGTACAGTTAATTTATTATTTAGATCTATGTCTGTAGTCATTGGCTTTACGTAAGTAAAATACTAATTCTCCTTATTTTTATAGGCGATGAAGACACCGGAGAAGAGGGAACAAATCGGCGAGGTAATACCAATAATACGTAGCATGTCGCAGCCACAAAAGCTGGCAATGGCAACTCTAATCTCCACTAGAATATCCAATAACGACACAACCTCTTCGCCACTTGAGGAAGTCCAGTCTCTGCTTGGTGGAAACAGAGAAAACGCGAGCAGGGATCTGATGTTACCAATCAGCATGGATATAGCAAAGATCATATCCAACGATTCCGATTCCGAGGAGAGCGAGGAGGAGGACGAGGACGAGATGCCCGAGGCTTTACCTGAAGTGAGTTCAAGAGCGGACACGTACAGATAAAAAAATAATAAGTACTTATTGTCTTTACGTGGTACACGTGATTGCGCACAAATAATCTATCGCATCGACTTTTTCCTACTATCGGAGAACGGTAGAAAGTCGGAGTTTGATGTGTTCACTTTGTCGTAAATTTCAGCGAGATTTATCCCACCAGTTAATAAATATGTATATTTTTCCTGGCAACGCTTATAAATATTTTTATATATAGGTATATGCAGTCACTAATAGATTCGTGCTTTATGACGATTTCTAAACTATTGAGTTGATGTCTGAATTTATTTGCGCCTTAAATACGTAGATCCTTGATTACTTTTATACAGATTCTAAATTGATGCATTATTTTTACGCCCAACTAAATCAAATCTTAATTAAACACTTTTATATTATGATCATTATTTTATTATTATTTTAATTATTTTTTATATATTGAAAGTTATTTTATTCACAAATAGAAATGTTTTGATAAAGTATCTAAAAATTTGGCTAGATACAAATCTGAAAACAATTTTGTTAAACTATCAAAATTATATTAGATAGGACTGAAACTGGAATATTCGAATTTTTTACAGCATTGCAACGCTCATTGTGCTTGAATTTTCTACATAATTATTTTGATTATATTTCATTTTTATATTTCAACAAAAAAAATTAATTTTAGATCATTGTCTAGTTAAATTTTTAGACATTTCAGTAAAATTGTTCTTTCGTGCAATAAAAATAAATTCATGATATCTTTTTTCAAAACAATAATATATTGAAAAACAAGAAATATAATATCTGAAAATGATAACTATCTATATAGTAATAAAAAGGGCCAAGACATTCTATAATAAGAAGAGTTAGAAAAACCCGCATTAATTTTTATTTATATATTACTATTTCATTTACTTCATCGCACATATATTTTTAAAATATCTTATTATGCAATATAGATTATCATATAATGCATATATTTTATAAGAAATTTAGTCTTGTATTTGCTTTCTTCTCGCAAGCTCCGTCAGTTATTCGAATTTACTTTTGACATCATGGTTCAAAGGAATAACATTTGTCGAATCTTCATTGAGCTTAGATTACAGTATTCTTGGATTTAGAATGGGCGCATCGTATGGTTTCACTTGTATCGAGCAGCCTTTAAATAGCGCCTTTTATGCAAGTACTTTCACGTGTTCGACATATTTTATTGCGACGACTCGTCGCAAGGACCATCTCTTGAATCTCGTGAGTGGCAGTGTCGCGGTTAGTATATACCGCCAGATATATCGCGCGAACAGAACGACTTTCCATTCTGGACATTAATTAGCGAGCGACTTGAACGGATATAGGCGGATGTTGATTTATTCTGCGTGAGAATAGATAAGCGGTGTTACAGCGATCTTCTTCTCTGAAGACTCTATAGAGAGAGTGCTTGAAATTAGATAAAAGTCCAATTTTAAGTGTGGAACCACTTTAATATATTTTGCCAAATAATCTACGACGCATTCATTTATTTAAGCAAGACAGAATTTTACATTGTATTTAATTTAAGATATTAAATTATTTATTAAATTATATTTAAGATAAAAATGATAAAAAATATATGAAAAAAAAAATTATTTCCAATCTATGATGATTTTAAACGCGCGATACATGGAGTTTAGATAAACAATCATTAAGGTCAGTGCATACGGACAATATTTGTAGGTGTTTATAATTACAGAGAACAATCGTAAATTTAATATTTGCACTAATAAGACAAAACATAAGAAATAAACGAAGGGCCATAAGACAAGTTTCATCTTAACAAAGTTCTTTCAGTCGCGATTATATAAATTAAATTATTAAAACACGAAAACAAAAACACAATAAATTGAAAATTAATATGGACAACTAACTAACATAAAACATAATAAATGTAATTTAAAGAAATCAAAGTAATGAAGTCAAAATCAATACAAAGTAATTTTAAAATTACAAAAGTAAAAATATAAATTAAACATCGTTAAAATTATAAAAGTAGAGTGTATAATTAACAATTGATTGAGTACTACAATTATGTTAATCCTTTTCATCATATTGAACAACATGTTAAGGTGAAAGTCTTCCTCTCTTTCGTATGAAATAAAAATTTTTTGATGTATTACGAATAAATCTGATAATATAAGAATAAAGTAACCTGTTTTAATTCACGACATTAAATAACCATTTTGCCGAAGTACATTTATTAAATGCACGTTTTAATGCATAGCATAGATCTTTTATGAGATACCGCTAATATGCCATTCAAAAATTTGCAAATAGTAATGTTCTAAAGTTTTAGTTTCTAATTTAATTATAATATAACATTAAATATTTAAAGCAATAAAAAGAGAATAATGATCAATAAACGAATAATAATGGATGTTTTTACTAAATAATATGTTAACATAATTTCAATCATTAAAATATATAGAAATCAATAACAAATGATAATATGTATAATAATATTAATTTTATAAAAATTTTTATAAGCAAATTTTTTAAATTGCAGGCTCAAGAGCTGCGGTTAGTTAGATCACAAGAGCGACGACGGCCTATAATCATTAAACCAATGCGACCCTTAAGGCCGCCTCTTCCAAACAGGAGGAATGTTTACACAGGTCAGTAATCGATAAACATGAATCGCAAAAATGACACAAAATAATCGTTAATGATTTCCGTAGGTTTATCGAGGCCCCCTGTGATGCGACCAACTAAACGGCCGAATGATCCGAAGAGGAGGCCTACGGAAAACGAATGCACTTTCTTCACGAAGACGGTGTGTCTCGAGGCCAACGATTATCCGCAGTGAGTCTGCCCTGAACTTTCGTTTCGGCATTGAATTAATGACGAACATTGTTACGCGACAATTTGCATACGACCGAGATTAAAATCGCCTGGCTCGTCTTAATTGGCAGGCCAGCGATTTTCACTTTCCGCGTCTCCTCTTCTCGAGAGTATCAAAATAACTGCGATCGAATTCTAGAGATAAATAAAGTATTAATCGTGTATGGTAGATTTTTAATTAGTAAAATTTGGACAAAGTATCTACATTTAATTACAGAATTCTTAAAAATTTAGAAAAAAAGTGCATTATTATTGAATTATTGAATTGTTTCTTAAATTTCTTAATTATTTTATTTACAAATAGATAATTTGCACTAATCGACTTGTTACGAAACTATGAACAATTGCAATATCATTTCGTCGGCATTTCCTGCTAAATTTCTTTAAAATTTTCATTACTCGAAGTTATCATTCCTAGTCCTTCGAATAAGTAGTGAAATAAACATAAAAGAAATTTTTTACATTGGAGAAAATATTGCTATTATTTTTTGCTTTCGCGAAAAAGCATTAAGCGGCCTTATAACCGTTAATAACTTTCTAGCGAAGCAATAATAAGAAGTTTAAGGTCTAATAAGGAAATGGTATCCGCATTATTGACCGATTATAAAGCGCAAGACGGAAGCGCGGAAGAAAAATTGCCAAGCGCCCTACCGTTGGAAAATAAATACGAGAACAGATACGAGAATAATGAAATTAAAAGGTAATTAAAATATCTATATTTCGATTTAACTTTCAAAAAATATTAAGTTTTATTAGTTAAAAATTACAAGTTTTATTGTAGAATATTAATTTAATTTTACATTTCTATTGACTTCAAATAAATAAAAATGATGCGTCTATATATATATAGAAACTTTTGTCTAAAAATATATATTAGATATATATTTATTTAAATACTTATATACACACATATATATAATTTTCTTGCATGTTTTATATTTGATTAAAAATTTGATTAAAATAAATTATAAATAAGGCAAAAAATTAAGATAAAAAGATTGATAACTAAAAAATTAGATCTTTTTACAATCGATGAAAATTATTTTTATTACTTATTACATATTTTTTCTTTCAGACGATCTGACAATCCCTTCGACAACGTAGAGGAGGGTTTCACCTGTCCATCAACTGTCAAATATGCTCGCCCACAATTAGCAAGAGCTGCTTCCGGAGTATGGAAGTATATAATAAACACAGGTGAACACACCCAGACGATACGATTGGAGAAATGTTCGTAAGTATGGCATATTTATTTTATTCGGAAAAAAAGTAATTTATTTGGACGTTAATTTAATTTTGTGTAATATTCCATTTAAAAAACTAAATAAAGGGTACCAAAGTTATAAAATATTTGCCTGTTATAATTACGTTAAAGTTAATATACAGGGTGTCATTAATCGAGCGAATCACCTATCATGAGCAGGTAGAGTAGACCGAACTGAGTCGAAAAGTCCTGTACCATTTTGAGATTGCAGCAATAGTTAACGAGATATTAATTTTTAAAGATTGGCGAATACGCGCGTCCGTTCGGCCTACCACACATTGAATGTACGCCTACAGAACGCCGCGATGGGCGCGCGGGCCGCGGGAAGCTGCGGGACGGCCTGGCAAGCGCGCCGTTCAAGTCATGACGTTTGGGGGCTAGCGGTGGTGTGCGCGGCGCGGGCGGCGGAGCGCTTGTCAACCAATCCCCACTCTTCGCGCGAATATTCTTATGACAACACATAACTGAAAAAAAATTATACATGTATTAAATAAATTTGTCAAATTATATTCAATTTATATACTCAATTTGAGTCATTTTTAATCATTTCTATATAAATCACTACTCAATATGTCGTTAATTTAAACTAAATCAATAGAGTTAGATATTTTAATTCAAGAAATGTATTATATTTAACTCAAATTTTAGTTCATTATTTACAAGTAACTAATAATATTGTTTACTTTGAAACTAATTTAACTATAGAAATATGTGAATTGATTAGACGTAATCGTTCTTTTTTTTAGTCGTAGGATTTAAAATGCATATATTAAAATAATACATTATATGATATATATGAAAGTTAAAAATAAAATGTTATTTAATTCAAAGAATTAATTTAAAAAATTGACTTTTTAATATTTAACAGTATATAATTATTTTCTTTTTAATGTGTATTTTAAAATTCTTTTTAATACAGTAATATTTAATAATATTTAATGTGTATGTTTCTTTACAGCAATCCACAATCAAGTTGCTCATTTATCTCAGAAAACTATCGTTCTTCCTGCGTACAAATCTATAACTACCACAGATTGCTGACCTGGGACCAGAAACTAGGACTTCATATGGACATATTCAAAGTGCCGACCTGTTGTAGTTGTCACGTGCACGGCTACGCCGAGATCTTTCCGCCGCATCAAAAGGATCCTCCGATAAAGCCCAAGGAAACGTTTCCAGGCGCTGATTTCGCTTCGATCAACGACCAGAAGGACGATTTTCAAGATCTTAACAAGGCTATCGTCCTTAATCATATTACCAAGTATACTCCCAGCTTAAACTTCGATTCCAGCCACGGTACTTTACCTCAGAATCACTCGCCATCGCCTACATTGAGCAACCTCAGCGAATACGTCTCGTTTCCTTCAGTGTCCAGCAATAAGAAACCGGTGGTGGAGATCAATCCGACGAGTAGACCCAGCTTTACTTTGCCTGGCAGTAGAACCAGACCGAAAAAGCCCTCGCCTATCCCGCGGCCGTACGACAAATTACCACAACAGCATGCGCCCAATACGCGAGCACCAGGTTACAAAGGACCATTGACCAAGAGCAGCAGGCCCAATCGACTCAACAGGCCACCTTTCAGACGAGAATCCACCGCGCACGAAGATTACACGGAGACTTCCCGTAATACGACTAACCGGTGAGTAACGAGCAATACTTTTATCTTACCACAGTTTAGTATCTTTTTAATTTTATAAAATATTTTTACAGGAGAGAGAGAAATAATCTCTATCAGATTATGTGACATTTAGATTTGACAGGAAAATAATCTGTGCCAGATATTATAACAGTTATGAATTAATCTTATAATTGAAATTTATTAGAAATTCCTAAAGCTATTAGAAATTTATTTTTTAGATATAGCCAGCCATACGATCAGGACGTAGATGCCACGTCAAGACTGCAGAACGGAGGTTTTGACGAAGAGTACCAAGAGCCACAAAGAAGAATCAATTACAACTATCACCCAATTATAGACTTTTTCAAGCCGGAGGCTTCCATGTTGCAATCCGCAGAACCGCAACTCGCCACCCAGCCGACACCGGTCCAAAGCGACAATAACGCGTGGAAGCCGATGATATCTTAAATCCTAGTGTTCTTCCTTCGGAGTACCTGACATGCTACTTTAATGAAGATTCCAAATCACGTGTTTCGCGAAATTCGCGTGTCTTACATTGATATCTACGATCGTGAGAGAGTAGTATTTCCTAAAAGAAAATACAGTTTTATGCGGTAACATGTTCATTGTTTATGTGCCTCTGAGACTTTTCTATGTTGGCTGGTTTAAACAAAAGAAAAAAGAATCTAAAATTTAATTAAAATTTTATAAAGACTAGCCTACATTTTTAATTTAAATATCTTAGAAGACACTTTGTATTATTATATAAATTTAAATATAGATACTTTATCTAATTAGTTACCCTTTATCGCCTAACTAGGTTATGCGAAGATATGGTAAGTGATAAGTAAATTTTTATTTGAATATTGCTTGAAGATATTCTTCGTATACTAATAGTAAAAAGATATTGAAATAGATGTTAGTATTATGGCCAAAATGGGTAGATGCAATGATTGTTTCACTTTTTTTCGGACTTGGAATAGAAGACATTCGTCTCTCGATCTGATATTTATTAATTGTTACCTCTTTCTATTTATAAAATATACTTAAGGAGTTTACGATATATGATTGTGTTTTGTATCACCAATAAAGTATTCTTAGATTGTTCTTTTTTTAATCTTAACACCTATTAGTTGTTTGAACTGATTCAATTGTAATTCAAAATTAGACAGACAAGAATAAATCAATTAAGAGGAATAATTATATTTTCGTTCAAAACGGATCATATGACAATTAATTGTAATTAAATTAATTTAAAATTTTACAATAATTAATATATCGCGATATATTATACATATATTTAAATTTTTATTTTATGCAAAATTTAAAGATTTTATTGTAATCCAACCGCATCCTTATAGAAATGGAGAAAGCTAAAGTTCTCGTAGTTGTATGTTTTGTAAAGACTTTTCTACAAGGTGCTCACTAGCAAAGTAGAAACAGGAGAGAATTATGTTTATTTTATCGTTGTCATGGTTTGATTTCTGTTAATCCTTCCTAGAATTCGAAGAAACGTATGTACTTATCTAAGATTACATACTTGAGTCTTTTAAAAATTTAAATTGCATTTTTGAAACAACTTAGAGAGTACAAACTTAGTTATTTTTATTGCAATGAAGAAAGAAATAACATTAGCAAGCGCGTGACTAAATATCAATCTTAGACAAAACGTTGAGATTTATGATAAAGTTTTATACTAGAAAGATCGAAAAGTAATTTCTCTTTTATGTTTTTGATTTTTTAATTTAAGTTGCGCTATAGATGATTGCTTAAAATTGAAATCGTTTTGGTTTATTACTCGAATATTAGAAATAAAAATAAAACTCGATTATTATATAAAAGTTTAGTCTTTATCAAACAGAACAATATATAACATACTACAGAACACATATTATACTGTAAATGTCAAAAAAGTACTTTAGATGTACTAAATTAACAGTCTTACTATTATATATAGCACTAAGATATTTAAATGCATATGCACCTTTTATGTATGCCTTGTTCTTATGATATAATAACGTATAAAATTACATTCTCATCTTCATGAAAAGCATTATATTGCGGCGTAAGGTTAAGGATGATGAAATAGTATTGTTTAGTACAATTGACTATGTTTGTGCATTAAATTATTTGAACTGATGCTCTTAATTATAAATCTAAAGATTTGGTTTTTAACAACAAAATATCTAAATGTAAAAATCAAATTAGGAACAGGACTGTTTATATGAGAACATCACCTAAATACGAGAAGCGTCACTTTTAGTCAGAGTTAGATGTTACTTTAACCGTCTACATGCTAAAGCACGTATTGCACGCTCACTAGGCACACCCCTGCACTTATCTATTTAAACACGCTCGTAGCTGCTCTGAAAATGGAAATTACGTTCTATGATAATTTTCTCGCGGACTCGTCGAAGCGAAGAAAGTCCCGTAGCTCGAGCGATACGCTTCGCGGCCCAACGCGGAAAGACGCGGGAGACAATCGCCATACCAAGACGAGTGGAGAACGCAACCGGTGAAACGAACCATTCACAGTTGACTGAACGAAGTAAATCACACGATGCTTGTTCTGATGAATATTCCCATAGTGCATTCTCGTGCCTCCTGGTGCATCTTGTTCTTCTACTCTGTGTCAATAGCGACGCACTTGGCTCGATTACCGCGACACGTTCCTCCTGTCACGCGTCTTTTACACTCATGATCGCGCCTTAAATTGAAGTGTACGAGTGCATAGTAATTGGGGTACAATGAATAGCTATACGTCTGAGTTTCTAATACGCGAACTGGAGAAGAGAGACGTCTAGGTGAAACGGCCTGACGAACGAATCCAATCGAGAGTAACAGAATCGTTGAACGATCGGATCTGCACGCTTCGCAGAGCAGGGTATCTAATCGTTCTAACGTTTTTCACCCTACCTCTTCTTTCCGATGGTTGGAAAATATAAATTAGGCCATGCGGCCCGTACTGCCGGCCAGTTTGACGAAAGACCTCGATCGAAGATGATTAGAAATTACATCTGCAGTTTGCACGTACATCGTGATTTTCTCTTCCTTGACGCGACAAACGTAAATTGATAAGCATCACCTATTGTCCGTAAAATCCGCGTTCTTTAACAACCAAGTTATTAGTGTCTTCCACTGCTGTGAACAGTCTGAATTACAATTCGTTGTGAAAAGCGAATTTGATATTCGGTGCCATTCTACACGATCACTGATATAGTTTGTGATTAAAATAATAATTACCTCCTCTTAAATATTACAATTAATAATTGATGTACATGGAAAGAATAACGGTCTTGCTAAAGTATCTAAAAATTTAGTAACAAATACCGATCTGATTATTACGCTTGAATTTCGTACATACTTATTTTAGTGATCTAATAAAATCGTTTTCAAACCTGTGTCTATTAAAATTTTTAGATATTTCAGCAAAAAATAATTCTTTCTGTATATATTTCTAATATTTAAACATTAATGTTAAATGTTTAATATTAATGTTTCAGTACTAATATTCAGCATAATAATTGTGAAGATGTGCAGTACGCAAACTTTTCTTTACACTTTAATTGTTATTGTTAGTCACATGTCTAACAATACTTTTTCATTTTGATAGTGCTATGAAGCGAAGAACAATTCAAAGAAATGGAGCAGCAAAAAAAAACCTGTAATCTAGTTATTATTTTTGTTCTGACGATTGTCAGTATCCATCATGTGACATCAATGAATCAGAATCTTAATACTATTATAAACAATATTAATTCCACCGATGGTGATAAAGTTACCAATCACGTCTGGTTGCAGCCCTTGAACACCACAACAATCTATCAAGATTCCACGATCTATTTGCCAACTTCAACAAGTGTAGAAGCAAAAGAAATACTTGTTTCTTCGGAAACAAAAAACGTTCTAAATCAATATACATTGCCATTTTATCAACGTAAAGAGCACACCAGGAAAAATGATGACCCAGAAGAACCTTCAGATTATTCGATATCATATTCGGAACACGAAGAGACTGGAGACGTGCCTACTAAACCAAAATACGTGGCTCCCGGAATCTGGGCAAAACCACCACCTGAAAAAAATATCACTCTAGATTTTGTACCGACAAAGCTGCATGCTCAGGTCCGAGGGAGTCACACCGTGAAAAGATTACCGCTGCAGCAGGCAGTCGAAAGCGCGGAGACCGATGAAGAGAAGCTCAATGCACACAGATTGAGGGAAGTTGTTACAAATACAAAAGTTAACACGGTTTACACCGAGGAAGGATACGAGGATTCAGCTTACGATCACGCAGGACACATTAGAGATGCTGATTTTCATGAAGGATTTGCGCGTAAACTTCACAATCGTAAGAAAAGTGAAAAAAATTCTCTAAGTGGAAAAAAGAAGAAAGAGGAAAATAAGAATTTGATGCCTGATGAATTCAAAGAATACGAAGAAGACTATCAAGATCATTTACAAGAAAGTAGGAAGTTAGAGGAGGCGAATGATGAAGATAATCTGATAGGATACGACAGAAACAGCTGGGAGAAATCTGAGATAGATCCTAAATTTATTGCTAAGAATAACATTCAGAAACTGGAAGAAGACGTAGAGAAGGATGCTGAAGAAGCTGAAATGAGTTCGAAGATATATCAAAATACACAAGAATCGAAACTCCACCATGACGTCAAAATTGACAGTTCGGAATTGGATAATGAAGATAACATTGATGATAATGTAAAACACGAAAATAAGTCTATCAAAACGAATAAGAAAAAATCCAAATTGCGAAATGGAAAAGACAATAATGTAAGTAAAACGATGAAACAATTGCGCAAATTAGAACAAGAGAAGGAAAATCACGAGACAACCGTGCTTCCATTGGAAGAAGCAAGTTTAACTAATGTCGAATCATCGGCAATTCCTCACGGTTTTATGAAAAATTCTCTAAACTCGCAGATGTATTCCATCGATCAGACGACTTTACGTTATATCCCCTCGTTCACAACAGCTTCGTTCCAACAAGTCGACGAGCCTACGACGATCAATTATAGTCAGCTCTTTTGGGATTACTTCAAGGCAAAGCAAGATCCATCGATCATCGAGTCATCTACGCTCGTGCCGAATTCGACAACCATGAATCTGCAGGAGGAAGCGCGAACACCGATCGCGGTTGCGACCATTGACGGTCATGGTCCGTACCTTTTAGTGACGAAAGAGGAAACCATGACGTCGCCTTCGACATTCTTCGAGGATGAATTTCCGCATAGTTCACGTCGGCGAGATTTGTTTTCCGATCACGTGGAATTTGATCAGCCTTCCGTTCAAACACATGGTCGTCATCTGCTACAACAAAAAGACGATGTCGACTATGTCAACAATGTGATAACCACGTCCACGGTTGAAACGTTCACCAGTATGCAACCATTACCATCGTTAAGTCCTGAAAGCGTGGAATATTCATCTTCGACTACTTTTTTTGACACTACAGTGTCCAGTAGCACTCCACCTGTCATGACACTCAATTTCACCCAAGAAGCTATCGCGCGAATAGCTGATTACCACGAAAATCCTTTCCTCAGTCCTGTTCTTGATAACAGCAACATCGCTGTTACTAGAAAGCTCAAATACAAGGTTCTAGCAAGAGCGAAACCGTCTCATGAGAAGAAACTCATTAAATCTGTCACTCAATCATCCAACCAACAAGTTCCAACATCATCCTTCGTTAAATCCGTCAGTCAATCATCCCATCAACAAGTTCCAATGTCTTCCAAAGAAGGAAACGAATACAAGATGATTCTTGACCAGCTAAATGCGAAATACAACAAGATGCTGAGTTACGTTAAAAACAATCAAGAAGCGCCGTCTCTTCCGAAGGACAAGAAGGTTGTCTTTCGAAAAAATCTCACCCTGACGAGGCCACCAATTCAAGGAGTCGCTTATTCAATCTTTTTGACGGATCATCCTTCGACGGCAAATCATTCGACCGTATTTATTGAAAGTGAATCGTCTCGAGAGACTAACTGGAAGAAATTGCAGAATCAACATCGTTCTCGACCGATTAAATTGCCGTTCCGTTCCGATCCCTTCGACCACGTTCAGCCGGTGCGTTCAATCTATCGCAAAAATTTACTTCCGACCACAAAATTATTGCCACCGCCACCACTACCGTTCACAAATGCTTACGCCAATTACCGTAGCAATAACCAGAACGACAATCATCATTTTTATTCCAGCAGCAAACCGCAACAGCGTGACAATGTGTTTAAATATTTTCCTTTAAATCCCGAAGCAACCTGGAGAACGCGATCGCGGAGAAAAAGATCCAACGAAGGTGAATTTCGCGACGGCGCGGACGTTAATGTGAAAGCAGTAGCAAACAATAGTGTGACCAATGACTATAAATCGTCGCAGCAAGATAAACGTTCGTTTGATAGGGTAATTGATAGATTAAAAAGAAAGTCGAGTCGGAAAGCAATTCATGCACCGATCGCTATTCCAGATGCTATGAAATTAACATTCTTCGCGAGATTAAGAGGAGACGAGAGCGGAACATCCAGCAACAAAAATAACACCGTTACTCAACCAATTTTAATCCAATCGGCAAAACGAAATAAACAAATAAAGAATACGAGTGATACGGATGTTACAGAATTGGCAAAGAAGGGGACAGGCGTTGGAAATAAAATATATTTGACAAGTAACTTAAAGAACAAAGCAGACGAAAAAGACTATGAACAGCTATTGAACGAGTCACCTAAAATCAGCGGCGATATTATTGATAAAGAAATCGCTACTCGTTTTAATGAGAATAGTAACGAGACTTCACTGAAGAAAAATAAGAAAATTGAAATTGAAGTTCCCAATTTTCCTTACGTAGAAGAATTCGCAGAAGACGATCTAGTAAAATCTTTTAAAATAACAACAGAAGCCGCTATAGATTTGAAAAAGTACCCCTTTTACAACAATGAAAATGTACCCAGCGCATCCGCGTTGAAGTACGCCGTTGATCCCAAGACAGTACCACGGAAGACCTCGCGTGGTATGGAATTTTACGATTCCCGAAACGCTTATAAGCAGTGCGACGAGATAGAACCCAATCTCGACAAAGTGTTACCCGAGAAAGAGGAACCCGATCCTAAACGAGGTCAGCAGGAAGATTTATCGCGTCTTCGTGGTCTCGGAGATAAACTGGATTGCTTCAAAGCCAAATATTTCGATGAGAATCCCCTCGACAATCCGTTGTTCGCCGAGAAATTGATTGATGAGCCGACTCCGCCGACGGAATTAAATCCTACAAAGTTTTCCTCGAAGATTATGATACTTCCCGAACAGAACGATGAATACGTCGTGCCCCAACTTTCAAAGAAGCCGGAGCGCAGCGGTCGCCAGTGGCGAAACAGAATTCATCCGTATGAGACCCTTGAATCAATTCGTGTGAATTACAAGCACGATCCGCAAACCGGAAGAGGAAGAAACGCGTATTTCCACACTGTACGCGGCATGAGGCCGCCATCCAATACGATGCGTAGAGTAAAAAATCGAAAACCTCGACCGAAGATTTCCACTACTACGCCATCGTCAGCGTTGTACCAAACCGTTTCCTATCAGAATCAAGTGTACGAAGACGTGATGGGTAACATCAGGAATTTAAAAAACGCTTACCAGGTTTACGAGATGACGACCTTGCCGCCATCCACACAGATCCTAGAGACCGCAGGCAGCGAAAACATGTTAAAAGTGGCGAAAAATACATCGAAATCTTCAAAGGAAAAAAGTACATTGAAGCCTGATGTTTCTGACGTCACTGACGTTACAAATAACACCAAATCACTGGAGATCAAAGGATTGGTACCTCCTCCGAAGTATTTTGTTCAACAACAAAGTTACAGAAAGTATAGACCTCTGGTTAAGGGCAGAACATCTTTAATAAGAACTACGACCCTTCCTCGAATTCCCTTCATCACTCATCGTACTATCAAGATAAGCAAGCGCAGCACAATAAACGATACAAGCAGTACTGCAAAGAATTCCTCTGAAAGCACAATTATTGAAAATAAAAAGACTACACTAAAGGCAAAAAATGTTTCTAAAAGTGTCATCAATAAAAATAAAAATGCTACAGTTAATGAATCTATAGAAGTCGATCCTGCTGGAAATAAAACATCTGTAAAATTGATAGAAGAAGCAATGAACAAATTAAATGCTACATCCGAACCATTGGACTTGGAGATTGAGGAGAGTAGGCCAATTAGCACGCTGGATCAAAGTTTATTTACAACTTTGAAGATTGATGATAAAAAAAAACGAAGAAACTTTACGAACAGCGACCTTAAATACGAACCTCGAAAAACTGTTTACACGATCAGAGATCGGATCAGATATTCGAAGCCCAAGTGGGACATGAGAAGATTCGGAAAGTTTACGAGCTCGAAGACAGTGGATGAAGACGATAGGCGAAAGGAGCCTCGATACAATCATGTAGAAAGAAAGAAGAAGCCATTTAGTGATCAGCAGAACAATTATACGATAATCAATGCAACCGAGAGCACTTCAAGAATTGAAAGTGCAACGTCATTAATAAAAGATAGAGAAAGTAGCACAACCGAAGCTTATTACGCAGAAGAATCCGCTATGCAACAAAAGATCTATCGTAAGAAGGACGAGTATCCAGAATCAAAAAAGGTTAAGAACATCTACACAGAATCTGAAGAAAGTTTCTTCGGAGAAGACGAGAAGGAAAGTACGACTAACACATATCAGGTTCGCGAGAATATCGATGAGGATGTTTCCACGACGAATCCTCAGAGCTCGAAAGAAGTCTTGGACTTGCGAGAGTATTTGAAGTCTGATCCACCAGGATACGCGGAAACATTTCCCGAGGAAGCAACAACGCCATTAAATAAATATAATGCAAACACGAATCACAAATCTGAGGACAGCGGAGAAAAGCAGGAAGAAGAAACTGATTATCCCGGAAATGTGGCAAATCCGTGGGATAATGAATCTTCCGAGAAAATTGAAGAACAAGTCGAAACGCCAATGAAATTATTCGAAGAAGATGATGATTCTGAGGAATCTTCGTCGAAAGAAGAGGAAGGTTCAAATAAGGACCAAACATTTTTTACATATACAAAGAGACCATTGATTAAAAACGACAAGGACGACGAACTCCCCGAGAAAACGACCTATGAACATTTTCCATTTTCAAGGTACAAGTCAAAAATTAAGAAAGAAAGAGAAGAGAACGATCCCGAAGAGGAGAGCGAAGAAGAGAGCGAAGATTACGTGTTTCCTTGGCACGCTGATAAAAAAATTAAAGGAAAAGAATACAAATGGCTGCACAATGCTGACAGATACGAATATCCTTGGGAAAGAAGAGACAGACTGGCGAGGGAACGAAGGTTAGCCAGGGCGCGATTTTTCGACGATGAAGACGAGGAAGAATCCATGAGATTCGAAAGACCTATTTATTCTTGGCAAAAACCTATATATCCTTGGGAGAAGTATAATGTTCCTTCCAAAAGTCGTAACATGAATACTAGACGCGATGTCTCGCGCAGATATATAGACGACAACGAAGAATCTAACACCGAGAATATACCGTTTATGAAATATAGCAGTAGATACAGTTCCAGTGGTGCACCGTCGAATTTTTCTAGTGCGCGCGAAATTAGCAGATCCATCAAAAAATTTCTGGAAGAAGATGACGAATCAGAAAAAAAAACTTCGAAGGAAATCGAAAATTATTCCCCTTTGTTTGCGCGGAAATTATCATCTCCCTCAGATAGAGGGATCTCTAGAGGAAGGCTTGTGCCCGAAGATATCACGCAGCCGCCAAAAAGAAAGAATGCAAAAAGAAAACTCTCTCAAATTGGCAAGAACGTGTCGAATAACTCGCGTTTTGATTCAAGAAAACTAAGGAGCGAAGACGTTATTAATGAAGAAGAAGAAGAACCTGTGGAATATCTGAAATTAAACAGAAGTAATTTAGATGAGGTAGAATCGTCGATAGAAATAACAAACAGCCAGCCAAGTAAATTATCTAATGGAACGAAGGAAGTTCTTTCTGCAACTGGACAACATAAGAAACGACGACGAAGAATATTGAAGAACAACTCTACGATTTCTCTCGATAATGCATCTTCTGAGTCAGTTACTAAGTCCATCAAAAAAAGACGCAGGAAACCTGTAGCTTCGACAACAACGACAGCTCCGCCTTCGGCAAGTATCAATTTTGGCACGAAAAAGTCAGCTTTTACACCCATTCAAAGAAAATATTCAAAGAAAAACAAGGCAAATAGATCGGATTTTTCTAAAAAGATGGTAGCTGTTAAAACAATTGCTATGCCAGAAACAATCAAAACTGATAATTTTCAGGTAGAAACTTCGACTCCAAAAACACGGACGATCGAGCATCTATCGAGAATTTCAAAAGAAAAGATTATTACGAAGACCACTTATCCAGAAACAGAGAATAAATTCGATTCTATGAAGACAAATGTAACGTCCGCTCAAAACAAGCCGGTGAAATTCAGAATCAAATCGAAGCGCAAAAAGAATGATAATAAACAGAATGGTAATAATGAAGATTCGGATACTAGAAGAAAATTAATAAAACAGGAAGATAAGAAAGAAGATTATAAAGTTAAGTTTGTTAATCAAGATAAAACTAAAAAATCGTTAATATTAGATAAGTCTCAAGAAAAAAATAAAAGTAACGCTCTTAAACGTTTTGGAATGAAGAAGGAGGAAGTTAAGAAGATAAATGATTTCGGGACTTATAATGGGATTGTTAACGATGAGAACGACAACGATGACTTTGGGATAGCGTCAGAAGTAAGTTTGTCACCGCAGCACGGGACAGTTCAGCTGACCGAATATGGTTCGAGAAACACAATATCTTCAATGTCTTGGATTTCAAAGAATTACGATTACTAAGGCATGAATTTCTTTCTCTCCTTCTTTGTTCTTTCGGGCAAAATAATAGATGAAAAAAATGATTTTGCTGAAGTATTTAAAAATTTAGGTAGATATACGAATCTGAAAATAATACTGTAGCTAATGATTTTGTAATAAAGTAATTTTGATTGATTTTTATTTATTTTATATGCTGATTCTAAAAAAGAGATCAGAATTTATTCTACGAGCTTTAATGTTTTATGACCGATCTTCGTTTATGACACATCTTCGTTTAAAAACTTACTTAACTTATTTTGCTAACAACTTGTTGAACAGTATTTTTATCTTAATTAAAATAATTTATTTTTTACACTTTTTATAATAAATGGAAAATTATGTTAAATTCAATAGATATTCTCAATGAATTATTTATTTATATCTTAGAGAAAAGGATAAGTAAAGAATTTTTAAGTGTGTGTTACTCATAAATTTTTCTCATAAATTTAGCAAATAAATTTGATATTACCGCAAAAAATATTATAAGAATCATTTAGATTAATAATATAAGAAAAGTAAAATTAATTTAAGCATACATAATTATTTTGATAGTTCAATAAAATTAGTTTTATATCTGAATTTAACTAAATTTTAAATAATTTTCAGCAAAACCGTTTTTTTTACATATATAATAATTTTAAAATTGAGAATAAACTACCAGGAATAACACTACAATATAAAGTAAATTAAACCTTTAGAAATTGAAATTTAAGATACAAATGTTAAATCAAGTTGTTCATATAATGTATGTGAAAATGTTTAATGTATGCATCTCTCATCAAAGATGTTTTATGCATGAAGTAATATTATCAATTATAATGTTCCTATAAATTAAGTATGTAATGACTTAAATTAAAACTAACTATAGGAATATATGTTGATACAATTATGCGCGTAATATGACTCATTTATGATTCATTCATGAAAGTTTGTGGTTTCAGATTTACCCAATACACAACCTAATGCAGAATATTATACCAAATCGCAAACAAAATCGAGCCAATGAAAAAACTAAGAGTATATGGAATAGTATCGAAAACTGGAAAGCCCGAAGTAACGGCAAAGAAGAAAAAGTAGATGAAGAACAAAAACAGAAACCGTTATTACAAGCCAAGTTCATAAAAGATCCGGAACACAGGCTATATTATTACGTAGAGCGTAAATAATTAGAGCTAACGTACTATATTTTACGTTTAATTAAAACATTTTTCATTTCTATGTAAATTAATGCGATCAATTTTAAAATTGTTTTAGATAATCATAAAAAAATTATTTTGGATCTTTATAAATTTAGTTTTTACTTATTTCGTAATTGACACTAATGTATAAGTAAATTTCATCATGTAAAAAATTCATTCATAAAAAATTGAAAACTTATCATAAATATATTACACAAAAAATAGATTTATGCTGATAATTATGTCCCTTGTTCATTCATAACTACTATCTCAAATTGTGACGTCAAAAGCAAGAAAATGCACAATAAAAATTCTTACAAAATATATTAATATGGAAATATGTTTCAATAAAATAACACTTACATACATACGCTAGAATCGATTTGTAAAATATAACGAAATCTTTTCCTATTTTGTTTCATTAATTCATGAATAATCATATATCATGATTTAATTTTTCTCCTTAAAACAAGAAGATAGTTTTTGATATTTATTTTATAAATCTGTTTTATTAATTGTAAATAATGTTTTATTATATATATATATATATATATATATAAAAATACGTATTTCTATTCAAATATAATATGCAAGAATTTTTATGCTTTTTTGTTTCTAACCTGAGATAGTAGTGAATGAATTGAAGTCTTCATCTGAAATATTAATAAAAGTGAATATGGCTCAGATAGAACAAATAGAGTCATAATTAAGTTATGATTATTTCGTACGATGTCATCATGTGATGTTATTTGTCATTTAAAAATATACTTATAAGTGACAAATAAAGTCATAAATATTGTCCTTATGATATTATTGTAACTTCTGTATTTTATTTAAATGACGCAAAGATAACTTCAAACATATACTTGAGTTTATTTCAATACGCACAATATTTTTAATGTTTAAATTAGTCATCATAGCATTATTTAGTTAATTAATTTTTGTTTTAAAGAAAGTGCATGTAGATGAGGATGATTAGACAATTTAACCGAGGGTGTTGTAATAGTTTTTTCCAACCTCTAATTACACACACACGTTGTTGTATATAGCTTAGAATATTTTTATTAAATAAATGTTATAGAGTTATATAATTGCATAACGTTCTATTCGAAACTGTATTTTTTTTATCGACGCAACTGTTATTTGTATCATGGTTGAGCTACCTGTTATTTGTATCATGGTGCAAATCTCCGGAGAAATTATATTTCTCATTTATGACCACAAAAAGAAGCCTTATTGAGAGTTGAAATTTCTTACTTACAGCTCACAGATTCACAATACGCCAGCAATAATAGCTATCTTTTTAGTCTAATCGATAACATAATTTATCCGCTTTCGCTGAACTATATGCTGATCTCAGCGTTAAAATCTTTCCTACGAAAAGTATATTATTTATAATTATATTACACTATGACATAATGTGGACATATGGTGTGACATTATTTGTTACAATATTTTTAATAAGATTCTTTCTAAAGTTTGCATTCTCTTCTGTTTTGAGTAAATTATTGCATATTATAATTAATTTTTTTTAAAGAAAACAATAAAAATAAAAGATTAAAAATAAATTGATGAAAAGATGAAAGTAGCCAAAGTCAAATATTATTAAAGTAATTTAGTTACATATAATATGTAATATTTTACATAAGATAGAAAAAAAGAAAACAGAGAACAAATATTTTCTGTAATAATTTCTAATTACTATTTATATCTATATACGGTATATTAATTTTAATTAGAAAACTATAATAATTTACTTTATATTTATTATAAATATTTTATTGAATCTTTTAATAATACTTTAAGAACTCATTTAACAAAACAGTTTTCTCTTGTTAAAAAAGACGTTTTTAATTAAGTTTTTTTTTCTATCAATTACTTCTTTACATAATTACAATAGTTATTGGATGATTAAACATAATTTTCATTAAATTAATATTTTTTTACCGCTTTCTCTTCTGTAACTGCAACACTTATCGATAATATTTATCATCATAACAATCGCTGCGATTCGTGAGTCTGCTGAATTATTAACGTTGTTACGTAATATCGCAAACTGTCTTCAAAGAGCGGATACCCTTGATCTATTTTTCGTTGTATGAGTGCGATAATCTTTTCGTGCAGCTTAATAAGCGACCTATTAATAATAACGCTGTTATCTGCCTGTAGCGATCCATTAACGAGGGAAACTTCAAACAATTACACATAATGCGGCAAAATCATAATGCTTCTAACAATAAGTAACTAATTTAATTTCTCATACATTTTTATGATTTTAAAATAATATCCACAATTTATTTGTTATATCTTATTTATTACCATTATATTACATTAACAATTTATGTCACCTTCTACAGTTATTAAGCATCCGCGAAAGATTTTGACAATTCTTATAAGCTAATAGGTACTTGTGTAACGCATTTTTCTCAGTAACTTATACGTATTTCTTTTAATTGTAATAATGACAAAACGTACAATGATTTAGGATAAATTGAATGATAAAGATTCTCTCTCTCTCTCTCTCTCTCTTTTCTTCCTATTTATTAATTCAATCTAAAAGGACATCGGTGATATTTGTCGCTGTTTGACAAGGACGTGCGTCATCAGTATCGTTAAAACCGCGAACAGAATATAAAGACAAGAAGGTGCTCATCGAGAAACACGGTCCTTGATGCACAGGATAGAAGTTGGTGCGCTGTATGTGAGAGGTGGTTGCGGTGCTCCAAGGTTAAGGTGCCCCAAGGTAGCCCCACGGATATCTCGTCGCAGTTCGATAAAATCCTATAGACGAAGGAATAAAACGGGCGCGATCGAAAGGAAACGCCAACGATTGGCCAACGTTAACGCACGCGGCATGCCACGCCACGCAACGTGTATATAATTCGATCTTTGCCTTTGTATTCTAGTTTTGCCTACGCGTTTAATACGTGTCATGCTCTTCTGGAAACGACGCGATATGCTGCCCGTCAAGGTACGTGAATGTTTAAGTGAATAAGTTATAGTAACTCGGGGGTAGTTTCATCAATATTGCGTATACAGAACGTGAGATACTCTCATAATTTTATGTGAAAATAAGATTATACTTAAAATTTAATAATGCTTTATAACAATTTAAAAGGGTTTAATATTTTTTAAAAACAGATTGGCTGTGTCATTTAATAAATACGGAATTAAATAGTTGTTCAATAGGATGTTTTACATTGCAGTTACCTTGAATTGTTACAATTATTATATTAAGTTACATTGAAGTTAATATAATATGATACAATATGTGTGGCTTACATTTTACATTACATAAAATTATTAGGATAAGTGGATGATTTAAATATGAACAAGACTTTTTTTGCGTGAATATAAATCAATGTTGATAAACATATTTATTATTTCTACCGATATGGATTTGCTGTCTTTATTCTTAGAATTAGAAAAAGATAAACAGTGAATCGAGATAAAAATTAAACTGCATTGGTAGAAACGGACGTTAACAAAGTAGTTATATATAGAAAGCACATTACCTATGAAGTATTACGTTCACATTCTATATTTTGCTTTATTAAAAATAACAAAAGAAGGAGAAAGAGACGTTACTTCATTTCTCATGAAAATCATCACTTTTCGATCGCTTGTATGTCCAAAACGGCTTGACCAATTTAAAATTTTTTTAGCTCAAATTACTCGATGCCTTAAATTTATTTACTTTTTTAAATTTTATTTTTTATATATTTGAAGTCTAATTTTTCACAAAGTATTTTAATAGTCAGAACGAAGAGAATAAAGTTTTTATAGAATAACATTTTTAACTCTAAATTATTTTTAGTTATATATTGAGTGATGAGAATTCAATCACTGCTTTCAGGAGTCTTTCTGTATAAGATTCATCCTCTATCATTTTAATTTTATACCGGTCCCAAGTACTTAAAAATTGACGGTGGATTGATTCCCCAGATTGCTCTGACCAGTATCCTAATCCATTATCCATATAGGATCGGGTTACCTTGCATAATTAAAATTGTCGTCACTAACATTTTAACAGAAACATAAATAAATGTTATGACAATTATAAAACAATTTATTTGTAAGATCCGTTAGACATTGTTTGATTTAAGAATATTGAGGGTATAAATACTTGACACAAATATTTAAGAACTGCAGATTTGTACAACAAATGTAAATTACCAAGAAATCTACTGCGAAAAACTGATATGCAAAATATGACGCACTTTCTATATGTGATTGTCTGTTTTAATGCAATCAATTTCAAGGCTATATACGATATTTTATTTATTAATTAATAAAATTATTGATAGCGATACTATTATGGCAAGTATTGTTTGTTTATTCATGAATAATCTGTTACAGTTTTTAAACTCTATAAATTGATGTATTATTACATAACTGAAAAAATGTGCACTTATGGTAAACTCATTAATCTACTATAAGGAAATATGTATGTACAGTGTAAAATAATAAACGTACTATTAATAATATTTATAGCTATAATAATTGAATGCACATAATTAATTTTAATGCCATTTAATAATAGATTTTTCTCATAATTATAGAAATCTCAAAATTATAGAAAATTCCGTATAATAGATCTTTTGTCACAGTAAAAGAAATGTTATTATATAAAATAGAATACGATTATGTATATTGTACCATTTTTCTTTTGGCGTATGTGTGTAGAGTTAAAAATATTTTCAAACATATGCATTCTCAAGTCTTCCAATTGTGACTTCTCCGTATGTGATTTTCAGATCATCCTGGTATTTGGACTAGTAGCTTTTTTAAATTTATCGACAGCAGCACCAGACAGCGCAGGGATAGTGGAAATGGTGAATGGATTGGCGTATGGTAAGTTAGACTCCTGTTTCTTAAGTTTTCAATCAATTCAAAAGATATACAAATAAATATTTGTGAGTTTATGTAATTATAATCTTATATTTTTGTAAAAAAAATAATCCCTAGTTATATTATTTTATTTATTAAAATTATTTTTAAATTGATAACGTTTCTTTCAAAACGACGAATAATTTATATCAAGAATGTTTGCAGCAGTATTTTAATATTTTTTATGACAGACTATAACTGTTTTACCTGATAAACTGTATAACATAGAAATAACTATAAAGAAAATTTTTTTTTCTCGCAGTTTAGAAAAGATTATACATATATATATCAATATATAAATTTACGCGAAATTATACATATATAAGCAACTAAATTCTAGCTAGACTGTTACAGACTTCATATTTATATTAGTTATGTTGAAAATATTTTTTTTTCTGTTTTTAATTACAATTTGGATTAGTTTCCAACAGAAAGCAGCACTGGTGATTAATGATCATTAAGTTAATCTATTCTTTCCTTTTATTCCCGGTAAAATAGCATTGTAGTTACTTTGAAAAAATACTAAATTTTAATAAATATTTGTTCAAATAGTTTTAAATAAATATTTACTAGTTGTAAACATTTTTTTATTTAATATAGAAACCATTAATTTGATTTAACTGTCATTTTTATTGCAAGTATTTATTTATTATAAATAAATGTTTATTTAGTACATATTAAAAATATGTACTAAGATTTAATAGGGCTAATTGCAAATGTTGTACAGACTTAACTAATATATCGATTGCTTCATTCAACAGGTGGGATTCCTTACGGAAGCGTGAGTGGTATGCTCACCAAGTATCCAGGATATGGACAGGTTAATGCTCAAGCCAGACAATTTGACATTCCGAGCAACACTCAACGGCCCGTAATTATCACGCCGAATTTTCGAGCAACCCGGCTAATGGGAATTTCACCTCAACCTGTGCAAATTTACAATCTTCCCGGTGTCATCGCCCCCGGTATCGTCGGCAGGATCAGCCAGATCGGCTATTAGTTTACCGGACTGTTAGAACTATCTCTTCATCAATCATCATATGTTACATCAGTCACTCGAGCTTCTCTCTTTTCATACTGAAACTCTCAACGAAGAACGCACATTAAGCCACCCACATCGCAAAGTTGCATTCTGCAGCATGATATCCATTATGATACAAAGTAGAAATGATAGATTTATGCACTATTAGTTTGTGATTTTCACCGAGTTAATTTGAAATTAAAGTTGCACGATCATCGCGTAAATTATTCATAATTATGAATAATAATATACATTAATTAAAAAGTTATTCTCATATATTTAGTTAAAGATAGAAACTTTGCGGCACAATTTTCCATTTACGCATTATTTTATATTTATATGCCATTTCAATTATTGCCATATAATTAATTGATAAAAATGTCTAATATTATTATTCTTTTATAATTGTAATAGGAAGTGGACGAGAATTTAATAGAGTTTTATTCACAATTATATTTTTCGTTATTCATAATTGTATTTTGTTTATATTTTTTTCTTAAAAAAGTTAAAGGTTATAATTTTAAAAACTTCATATTTTTTCATTTAAAATCAGAAAAGAAGACAATTTTTTCTAACAAAATAAGCTCTAAAAGTCTAAACATCAAAAAGCGTAAAAAGTTGCTATTTATATGATAATAGAATTGATAAATCCATTCTTCAGAAAAAAAAAACCCTGAATATTTGCTTATGTATCAAATATAAAATCTAATTAATGAATATTTTGTAAATGCCAAAATCTGCAACAGAAATTAGCATTACATATAATTTTTTTACTTGTAAATTCGACAAAGCTTTTAGTTTTCATAATCGAAACATATAAAAGACTTCGTAATTTTACGATCCACCCTTTACGATCAGCAACGAGGGTAAAAGGCGTTTAAGGAGAGAAAGTATAAATGACATCGGGCATGATGTCTGTCCCTTAGTCGTCAAGAACCGCACACACGATGCATTACGCGTCACACGTGAGTATCCTTGCATAAAAGCCATTGATCATACAGCGAAAAGCAACCAAATTGCAATTTCATAACGTGGTTAACGCAATAAATCATTATATTGATAAAAATTTGTCGAATAGATTTGTGTGAAGTGTCAACTGCAAAATACGAGTATCTATCAAAATATCTGCCGTTTGCATTTTCTTTAATAATTGAATACGCAGGAATAATTTATTGCAGTTCTTAACGTGCTATAATAATCAAGTGAATTATTTGTGTGAATTCATTAATAGGAAATATCATAGATATTTTATTTTCTCAATATATATTTGTCTCTTCATTATAACGCATAACGTAAATATTACACAGGAATTTGTACCTAACCGAATCTTGTTATAAATTTGCGATAGCGTAATAAAAGTATTCTGATTACGTTTATTCTGATTGACGTTTATTTAAATAATTATTAAGGCCTACATTTATTAATTTAAAAAAAAAAGTAATAGAAAAGTACAATCTATTTAATTCTTACACTTTATTAGTGGTTATTTATTATATATTTATCATATGTATGTAAAATAGATAAAGCTTTACATGATACATGTGTCAAATATGTGTACATAGGTACAAATAATCGTACATTTAGATAAAAAATGTGAAATAAGTAGGAATTTAAAAAACGTACGTCGACTGTCTGAAAAATTGCAATTTTATGAAATTATCTTATGCATGCACATTTGTAATTAGTTAATGAGAAATTAATACTAGATATCGTACCATCTTGACGCGACGATTTGAATCGGCATCATATTATTCTTTTACTTACTTATTTTTGTTTAACTTTTACGTACTTATATTTTAATTATGAATGCTTAAATTGTCACCATAACAAATTTGACTTAAGTACATTTTGGATATTTACACCATGCAGTAGATCATGTTCGCAATTTAAAAAAGCATTTTCGTTTTAATTCAAGGAACAAATACATCATACAAAAATTTAATAATCATCTGTAACGTATGTATTATACATTATCGAAATGTGCAATTTCACGCGGAATATTAGAGATGTCAGTCTTTTCCAGATCTCAATAGCGATGATTCACTAATGCTGTTAGAAGAAACGCAGACGAACACATGTAGAGCACGTGATTCGCGAAAATCAATCTCGTGAATGAATATACACATGAATGGAGATTCAATCTCTTTTTAACACGCTCTGAATAGACGAAACATCATTACTTCTTGTGCAGCAAAGTTTTTGACATTTTATTTTTTGAATATCTTATATATGTACGATTATTATAGAAACATCTGCGCATTTTTTTAAAATAAATTATTATACATATCCAAAGCTTTTTGATAATTTATGTTCCCAAGAAGTAAATAAAAAACTAATAGTAAAATAAAATATAATATATTTTTAGTATAAAGAGAGCAGTATGACGTAAACTTCCCATTTTTATATTCTATCGCAATATACAGCGGAAATTAAGTTATTCTACCAGTCGATACCTATATTGAAATGATGTAAACTTTCCATTTTTATATTGATGTTACAGTATACAGGAAGTCGTGTTACTCACATCAATACATTAAAAAATATGTCTTCAAATTATTTCTTCATAACTATGTAGTTTATAAAATAATGGGTAAGAAGTAATAGCCGGTGAAACATTCATGCAAACGTAACAATGCTTTCATACGAGTCTTACATAAATCACAAGAAAATTTCCGTTAGTGATTCCATTACTCTCTCTTTTCGAGAGACTTTTCTGAAGATAATATGAAATTAATATTTATTAATTACTTTCTCAGAAACTATTGCCAAGAATTTTTATTTATTTTGCAAGGTTATTGCGCTGCTGGCCGGAAAATTACTTTACCGAAAGTTTCATATACTTGGACAGCGTTTCAGCAATACGTGTATCTCGCAAAAATGCAATCGGCATGACCGCACACTGGTTCGATTCTGTTATTATAAGAATCAAGTTCCGCACGACGAGACGATGTAATAACCACATCCAGGATTGATATTTATGCGTGCATATGTACGTCGGAGCTTCTTTTAGCCAAGATTTTGCAAAACCTACTGCTGGAACGATGCGTCGGATTTACATGCACATGCGTCTCTCCTTACACAATAGCAAATAAAACGTAATTCTATGGAGAGTATCGAGCCAGTCACGCTATACTCGTATCGTCGTGCGTTACGCAGTTCGTAGCTTTTCTGCGAGAAGTTCCGGATACTGAACGCTATCACTTAAATTATCTCTTGTTCGAATATAACCCACCGCGGATAGTTTAATTATGTTAATTACGTTCAAGTAAATTTTCGTAATTTCTAAAATATAATTATTGTTCTCACTTTTATTTTAAACATTTTGAAAAATAATCAAGGAGTAATCATTTATCATTAAATTCTTCTTCATTATAAACGTCAATGTATTTCTTACCATTGTAGATAAAAGCTATTTATAAAATAATTGAAATTGAAAATATAATGAATTTCAACAAATTCATTTCATTGTAGATAAAATAAAAATTCTTTAAACAGTTAAATAATAACGTTTAATAAACTGTTAAATAAATATTAAATATTTAAATTTATTAATTTATTATTATTATATTCCGTATAAGAATGTCTATGCATTTAATCTAATATCAAATTTTCTTTTTACAGATATTGCTATACTACATTGCACTTTGGTGCATAATAAATGATGGAAAAGCAGCAAGAACTGCAGTCAGTAAGCATGAAATGTTTCTTCTCGAAATTTATTAATTATAAACAGCTTATCGCATTCATAAGAAATGTTGAATTCTTTGTAATATGTAACGTGTAATAAATAACTCGAAATTTGTATGCAAATAATCCAACAATTTATTTAAACTATTTTTGGACAATTAAAAATGTCGAATTTGCAAAATAATATACATATTCTAACAATCATTATTAAACAGATCAAAATTCAGACAAAAAGATATGTAAAAATCGTATTTCTGAAAATTATTACTTATTAATAAAGAAGTTGTAGTTTATATAAAAAGTTTTTTATTAAGTTGTATGTAAAGATCATTAATAAAAGATTATTTAACAAAGAAAAGAAATTAATATTTCAACGCGTTTTTTTTAAATGTAGAACTTTCTTTATTTTAATTATTATTCTCTTTAACACACAGGTCCAGATATCCTAGCAAACTTCGCTAAAAATGTAGCTTCAGTATTATCGCCGGTCATCTTACGCGACGTGCAATCCCGCAATAATCGATCGTCTTTCCAATCCACTCTGTCGGAATTCGCCAACTTGAATGACAACGATTTGAATTCACATTCAATCTTGGATAACATAGTCGATAAGACATCAAACGCGGCCACGTATTACGGACCACGCTCTCATCCTTACAATGGGCTGTACGAGGATTCTCCGGAAGAACTCGAGAGATCTGAAACGAATGAACGATTTGATGGATCTCTACGAGACGGTTCCTATCTACGCCAAAAACAGTCGAACGTCTACAGACCTTATGATTTTTCTACGAACAACGACAATCTTGCTGCAACTTCGAAATCTAGCGACAATATTGATTCATCAATCGGTAGTATTCAGGAATCGTCCACCAATTTATATCCTTCTTATCACGGCGGTGGTTTTCCCAAGGCAGCCTTCCCTCACGGACCTTTTTTGGATAAACCCTACGGAGGCTTCTACGGAGGTTTTGGACCATACGGACACCACCACCACCATCATCATCATCATCCATATGGAGATGGATCTTCAGAAGAGGCGGGCACGGAGGAAAACGCGCGACTCGAGAACAGGACCAGTTATGGAGGTTACGGTTCGCCCTACGGAGGTTTCGATCATCATCATCCCTACTCTCCATTTCCATATGACGGATACGGTCATCACGATTTTTATGGACCCTATCAGAGAAACGGAAATGATTCTTCTAGAAACAGACACCATGGACATCATGGTTACGGGCCTTACGGCGGACCTGATTTCTACGGACCCGGTGGTTATGGTTACAATCACGGTGGTTACGGTTATGGCAATAATAATGGTAATAATAACCGCAATAACAATAATAATAATAATAACAGACAAACCGAAGAACCGACTGAGAATGGTGACCAAAATAACTCGACAAAAAACGGATACTCGCCTCCTTATGGGCCCCCTTGGGTCAAGCCATTACTGGGGATTTTTCACCCCCACGATTTCCCTCTCCTGCCGCACGACCATTTCCATGGACTATTCAAGGGCGGCCCTGTGGTCGGGGTTGGCCACGTTGGCTATCCCATATATGCCGATCCATATCTAGTTGGATTCCCATTCCATCATCCTTACGGGCCCTTCATTCACGGTAAGAAATATCTTCCACCGAAAGGAAAACCCGTGGATTCAGGTGAATCAGCCGAGACAACGGAAGCACCTGCTGAACTTATGGAGAACGAAGCTCCCGAACGAATCACCGCGCTCAACGACGAAGAGATAGCGCCGGCTCCAAGTTCGAATCAATATAAGACAGCGGGACGAAAAGAATTGAAGCAGATCAAATTGGTTAATTTCGAGATTCGGAGAGTCTGATTCTCTAAATATTAATCTTAAACTTGGCGAAAGAAAATAAAATTTAATTTACAATATTTATAGTAAAAGACACGAAGAAAGTACGATATAATGTGAGAAACTTTTCAAAGTACTATCTTCTTAAATTTTTCTGAAAAACATTCAGCTTGTAAAATAGAAAATTTAAGAAATAATAAATGGAAGAAAATATTGGATATATAATTTTAAGAGTGCACGAAAGACTCACATCAGTTAAAAATTTACGAGAAATATGTTAAAGTTAATAATATATTTATATATTTTAAGCTTATGTAGGAACTTCTTCGACCTTTTAAATTTTAAGAAACATGTTACGTTAGTTAGATGCTGATTGTTATATTATGTATCTCATTAAAAATAAATTACAAAACTAATAATATATGCAGAAAGATATATCAGATTATAAAATCTGATCGTTGCAGATGCGGCATTACTGTCTTTGACTCTAAGAAAGATAAGTCGATAATTAATAGGCTTAATTACAGGCACTTTGCGACACGTACATTCGTACTTATCATCGGTTTCTATTACGACGTTCTCAGGATTATGATATAGAATATGTTCTCATAATTATGGTTGTCGGCCTTTATCTACACAATTATTCTTTGTTTCTAACAATAACGCATATAGCGTGCATGGTCCAGTAATTTTCGTGGCCTCCATATGATTTTGCATATACGTCGCGTATGCTGCGTCAATGACGATACAAAACACGATTACGCAAGACACGCAAAGTTAGAGACATTTAATTTTCATGCAATTAGTTGCATCCGTTTCTTGCGTGAAAAGAAAACCGTTAGCAAGACGTTCAGTATTTGTATTGAAACTGATAGTTGTTAAATTGTTAACATATCCAAGTGTTAATAAAACATAATGTGATTGTGTCATTTGAATATTTTGTATTAATTTTAAAAACAAAGAGACGGGCTAATGAGAGTTATCTTGCAGTAAGTCGTGTAATCCAAAAATAATTTTTTTATTACTAAATTAATATATCTCCTCCAAATGTTTCGGCTTACATTCGAGCCATCCTCAATGGTTTGACGCAATAACAATCATATAGAATCTTCCCATGGCTGGAAAGTGGTAAATCCTTCAATCTTCAATAAGTTTGGCATAAGGGTAACTAGTCAAGTGGCAAAGAATCGGAGAAAGATTCTCCACAGTCATGAAATTTAATTAATTATTACATCGAGATGTCACAATAAATTTGATGAATATATGGTATATACCTCTTTACATGACAGCAGTCAACGGTCGAATAAATAAAATTCATTAATACAAAATAGGGGAGAACAAAAGTAACATTTTGATTTTGAAATGTTATAACAATTAAAATATAATATTTACATTTAAAAAATATATACCTTTAGATGTAGAGAAGAATTTATTTAACTACAAAATTTTCTTTGATTCAATTTTTCAATGTAACTATAAAAAGTTATATTTGTTTAAGGACTACGAGGAATTTTGCTATAACCGTCCCAATCCCTAGGACGATTGTAACAGTAGAGAGGGACAATTGTATCACATTATTTATAAATAAAATAATAATTAAAATAATCAAAAAGCTCAGTAGAATAAATCAAGAAAATAAAAACGAAGACTGCCGATAGTCAACACTATAGTTATAAGTGTGTATTTTTAACAATTTATTCAGAATCATACAAAAACATATACGAGTACATGTCGAGCTACGGTTGATTTGGACATTAGAGTATTTCTTATGCGTTTTCTACATTGTATTTATATGCGTATTCTATTTCGTATTTTTATGCGTTATCAATTTTGATGTTCTTAATTTTAAATTTTACTTATTTGTATCGCGAGAAGAACCTTAACCATAGGTCGAAACGTATATGTTTCGTATGATTCCGAATGAATTGTTAAAAATACACACTTATAACTAGTGTTGGCTCATATCGGCAGTCTTCATTCTTATTTTCTTGATTTAAAATAATTATTATATTTTATTGGTTTTTTAATAAAACTCTTTATATGTATAATTATGAACATTTATTACATATTAGTACTATACATACTTGAATTAATTCTCGCTGTTGACCGGGAGAGGTAAGCATTTGTGTTTCAACATGGCCGAAAGTGACCGCTTATGTAGTATATGAAAGTACTATCAATAGGCTTTAATAATCAGTATATAAGATTTGATCGAATGCAAAGAACACAATTTTTTATCGCATAAAAATGTCGGGTTTCGTACAAAAAAAAAACATTTGCGGGAAGTTACTTTTCTGTTTTAACCCTAAGAAATCTGCTGCTGAAAGTCATCGTTTACTAATGAAGGCTTATGGGGAGCATGCTCTATCTGAAACAACTTGCAGAGATTAGTTTAGAAGATTTAAAAACAACGATTTTGATGTGAATGACAAAAAGCACCCTGGTCAGCCGAAAAAATTTGAAAATGGAGAATTGGAGGCATTACTTCAAGAAGATTCATGTTAAAGAATTATCGGAAACATTAAATGTCGATGTGTCAACTGTTAGCAAACGTTTAAAAGCAATGGGAATGATCCAGAAGTTAGAAAATTGAGTCCCACATGAATTGAGAGAAAGAGACATTGCGAAACGTTCAGCCATTTGTGAATTGCTGTTCCAAAGATGAAAACGGAAGTTGTTTTTGCATCGAATTGTGACTGGCGATGAAAAATGGATTCTTTACGACAATCCTAAACGCAAGAAATCATATGGGTGCGTCCCGGCGAACCATCAACGCCAAAACAGGAGATTCATGGAAAGAAGGTCATGCTGTACATTTGGTGGGATCAAGTCGGTGTTATGTATTATGAGCTGTTGCAACCAAGTCAAACCATCAATGATGAATGCTACCGACGTCAATTACTCAATTTGAATCGAACACTCAAAGAAAAACGCCCGTAATACGCCAAAAAACATGATAAAGTTATTCTTCTCCATGATAACGCCAGACCACATGTTGCACAACCAGTGAAGGAAATCTTGAAGGCACTTGGATGGAATGTCTTACCTCACCGGCTCTATTTATCAGACATTGTTCCATCAGATTACCATTTATTTCGGTCGATGCAGCATGGTCTTTCTGAACAACACTTTAGTTATTTCAAAGATATAAAAAATGGCTCGATGATTGGATCGTCTTGAAAGAATCTGAATTTTCTACCGCGGAATCCATTTGTTACCCGAAAAGTGGGAAAAAGGTTATAACTTTCGATGGACAATATTGTGAATAAAATATCAGGTATCTTTTTGATAAAATAAGCACAAGCTTTATTTTTTTTAGCAAAAAGCAGCGAGAATTAATTCAAGCATCTAATATGGTATATGTAGTCACTATATGTAGGTACTGCATTATATTTAATGATAATAAAATTTATGAAAAGAACAAAACGAAAAAAATTCTTTCCTTTTAACAAGTATAAAATTAAAATATAAAGGAACAACGTAGAAAAATACAATGTTGTACAAAACAATACTAAAACGAAATGAGTAAGTTCATGGACAATTGTAACGTTACAACCGACCCCCAGGCATCGATGTTACTATTGTCCCCTAATGGTATTTTATGATTCATAGTAAATTTTTTAAATAAAAACCTAGATAAAAATCAACTCAAATGTGAAAAACATCAACACGGATAATCGTTAAAATATATTAAGATAATACATTATATCTTTGTTATAAAGAAAAAAAATATTTTGAATTTTGTGCAATCATGCGCAATAAAAATTACTTGATGCATGAAAAAAGTAATTTCTGCGCCTGCACTCGTGCATGTAAATCAGCATGTAACGAACGATTCAATACCTATCTGTTTATAGAATTTTACTACGCGGCCATATACATATATCTCTATTTTTTATACATATCTATTATAGTTTAAGAAATATTAACGATGTTACCATTGTACCCTGTTACTTTTGTCCCTGGTCTCCCTTACCTATGTTACAAGTGAATGTATTGTATATAATATTTTTTCTACATTCTTTTTTACTTCGAAATATAAAGCATTTTTTGTTAATTTATATGCGTACTTTATGTGTTCTGCAAGACGTAATATGTAACAAGACAGTTTTTCTTTTTGGAGGATTTTCCTATATAAATACAAGTTCACCTTCAGCTCTGATAGAACTATTTAACACTATAACGCAACACATATGAAGTTAGCTTATGGTCTATCTTATAAACGGGTGTGTCGATTTACGCTGCACTCTGAGATTTTATATTTAAATTATTACCATGTTATGAAAAAAATAAGAAAAAGAAAAGTATAAATAGAGTAGATTTAGGAAAATAAGAACAGTGTGATACTATACAATTTGTAAAAGAAAATTAAAAGAATCTTATTTTTGCATTTAAAGAATTCAGTTTTAGCTGATTTTTTAATAAAAAAAAAAAAGTTACAAATATGTAAGCTATGAGTTTTTATTTCTTTAATCATTTAAACATATCATATTTCTGTCAGTAATAATAAGTACAATATTCAATAATATCTGTTTAGAAGATATTAGCATCGGCGACTTTCCTCTAATATTGTAATTAATTTATATTATAATATGTTAAATATTTTTATTTGTATATATTAACTGTTTAATGTAATAATTATTTTTGTATTTAAAATTAGCTATTTCAGATCGAAAAAAAATTTTTTTTTATAATCCCCATATGATTGCAAAAAGTTCATAAAAATAGATTATTATAGCATTTAATTCAAGGTAAATGCACATAACAAATTTACGTAACACGTAAGAAATCCTTCGCTATTCTGGATATCGATTGTAGATCCGATCTCGTTTACTGAGAACAGAAAATAAATCGGCGATGGAAAATCGACCGTGAAGGTAAATGTAACAAAGAAAATCATATTCCTATATAAAAACAAAGACAATCGAAGAATATTCATATCGATGATGTTTCAATCGACGGAAACATCTATGAAGTATAACTGTTAATTTCATTCTCGTAAATTCTGTAAGAATGGAATATTGAAATAGCAAAATTGTTATACGTTGTTGAAGAAATTGAAGCAGAAAAAGTAATAGTAAATTTACTTAAAATGTTTAACAGTTTACCTTTAGTTTTTTGTAAAATATCAATATATCGATATGTGTATAATACTTAGAATATTTACATTTAGGTAACTTTCTACAAAAGAATGACTAGAATTAGAATTACTCAATATGATACATCAACATCTTCTGTTAACCACGTCATTATTATGCGAAACTGTGTGATTATGCAAACTGTGTATTACAATGTGTTTTGCTGAGACATGATTGATAAGACGGCTCAAAAGATACGTCACATTTGATAAAAATAGATTTACGAATATAAGAGAAAGACAGAGTTTTCGAAACTCTGCTATATTAATTAATTCTATGTTATACGTGTTAAATCGATAAAGCTAAATCATATGTATCGTGTATCCCGTACGAAGCAATTTATCATTGTAATTTGTGACATGATTCTATTAATGATGGTTCTATATTAATATAATATGCACATTTAATTTTCAAAATACTCGATAGCTCTAGTTCTGACATCTCTATTCAATTAGTATGTAAGTAATAAATTTCTCGAGGTCCTTCATTTCCAATATCTAAATTATTCCTTCTTTCGTCGAACGTCGCTAAGAATGTCGTCACGCAATTGACAAATCAGACACATATCTCAAACGCGCGGACGTCTATCAACTTAATTTCACATTTTGAAACAGAATCCCGGATTACGTAATCGTCGACCGGCGTACATGACGATATGTCTATCACTTCTTTCTGTTTCGGTTACGATACTCGGGAGAAGAACGTTTCCTCCTCCGGGCCTGCTACTGGGATTCACCGGCGGACCCAGGAATTACTGTTGACGATAAGCGATTAGCGATTACAGCAGCGGCATTAAGTATCGCAATCGGTAGTTGCGACGTATTATTCTCTCCTGCTGTAATGAGGGGTTTACGGCGCCGCGGACACACGCGAGCAATCGCGTCGAAGAAGAAATTTGGATGTCAAGGTGCCCATCAGGCATGGACTAATGCGACCCCGTCACAGGTGCGTTACCGCATATCGCCGCGTCTTTCGCGTTTCTTTCATAATGCAAAATCGCAATTCGCATAATCCCAGGGTAACAATGAAGTTTCTTATTAGCACAACAGGCGGAGGACAGAGCGGACCTGGAAAAACGTACCGCTCTCGTGGGGGTACACCGCGCCTCACAAAGGACCCCGCCTTTCTTATAAAAGCACTTGTGTCGCAGAAACGATAGACAGTGGTGTTCGACAACGACAGATGAGAAAAATTCGGTGCGATTGTTAAAAAGGCGTCAGTCGGGCCACAACTGCAAATACGAAAAAGAATGGCGTGCCTGAAAATCGTAAGTGCGACGGATTTGAATCAAAAATTGTTCTAGAAGTCAAGTATCGTGATAATTTAACTTATTGATGATTATCATGCCATATGATATCGTACCATTCAATAACCTTTATGTAATCATTATTAAGCATACTTCTAATCTTTTATAAATTATAAAAAATAAAGATAAAATTAGAGTATTAACTTTTTCTATTTCTTATTTTAGTCTTATTTTAATCTGCGGATGAGGCATTTTAAAAATAAAGACATAATTAAGTTAAATTGTTTCAAAATAATTTAACTTAATTATGTCTTTATTAAAAAAAATATTTTTAAATTTATTTGTTTTACCTCGTGCAAATTAAAAAGAAGAAAAATAAGAATTTCATGCAAATTCCATTTTTCTCAATTTTAATATTTTTCAAAATACATTTAAGCTGCACTAATTTATAAACATTTTCATAATTGAATTTAATTGAATTCTGTTCTTTTATTCGCTTTACAGTATTTTGTTCTGCTCTTGGCCGTTGCAATCGGCGTAGCTGTTGCAAAACCGGGATACTTAGGATACGGATACTATCCGTATTACTATGGATATAGATACCCGTTCTATGGAGGATATGGACATGGATATGGAGGATATGGACATGGATATGGAGGATATGGGCATGGATATGGAGGATATGGGCATGGATATGGATTTGGTAGGATCTATTATAGAATATGTTTTCTAAAATTTATATGTACAGAACTTATAAGCTACATTTCACAGAATTATTTCCTCATAGATTAGTGTAATTTTTCTTTAACTTTGTGTGACTACTAATTTTCATACTATTCAATATTTAATTTATAACTATTTAATGTAATTATTTAGCACAATTTAACAATATTTTAATATAACAATTTATTATTCGTTGTAATAAAATATTATAGCGTAAAATCGTACTACGTGATAAAAAGGACAATTAGAAATTATATACACAATTGCTGTAGATAATGCGTAATTATAAAAAAGTTTATTGTAACAATTAAATTGCACTTTTCTGTAACAAAAATATACGTAAATGTATGAAACTATAGAAAATAAGTTATTTATGGCGAAATAATACATAGAATTTATATATAAATCTAGGACAGTTTTTTATATTACACAAGTTTGTATGTCACGCAACAATGCAGAACAACTTACACACGCATGCTAATTTCATAACACAAAGAAATTATTCAGATACACACATGCACATTTGTATTCCTGAACAAAAGGATCGTTTATACGAAAATATTAAAGTATTTTTTCATTGTTGCTTAGGATATCCGTTCTACGGTGGTTACGGTCATTACGGTGGTTACGGTCATGGTTATGGCTACCATGGCTAAAATGGACATAGAACACGGCCTTCTTCTGGATTTTCCCTGAAATACCATGTGAAGAGTGAGCTCAGTTTAAAGATGTTCTACGTCGTTTTCTCTCTATTGTATTTTTTTGACGCCAGGAATGATCCAACGCCACAAAGAACGTAACTGTTCACGTAACGCGGTTTGTGTTACATTCTATACGCAATCTATATATGGCAAAATATTAAGAAAATAAGGACAAAATTCTTTAAAAAATAAAACTACAGTGTTGCAAAAAATATTTATATATTATAAATATAATGCTATCAGGTATGATTATTTTGTATACGTATATATATATATATATACATATATATATATATATACATATATATATATATGAAATAAATTATGTGCATTATCAAAAATATTAAATGTTATTAATGTTGTTTTCAGAAATCATAAACTATATTAACATTCACCATGTTATATGTTTTGTTTAGTACCCATTAAATGTATCCGGAAATTATTAGTGTCCAGTGTGTTTTTTATGAATTAAATAGTTCAACAAATATTTAAAAATTGTTGAATTTTAAGAAACTTGAAATTGAATATTTAAACAAGTTAAGGAGGTTCAAGCGTTAGTCGAAATCCAATTTAGAGATTTTATTTTTTAATATGATGTAGATAAAAAATGTATACAAATAATCCCACAATTTGAACAATATTGACTGTATAGTTTTTTTGTAATGTCATTCTGAAATTGACCATTTTAACATAGCGTCTTATGGGAGACAGTCGTTCCGAAGTAGATAATCACCGATTTATACACATTCAGCCAACTTAGGACTATGAAAAACTAGGATTTGACAGATAAAATAACAACAATTGTGTACAAAACAGGACAATCGGATTTAACCTCAATTTTTTAATTATATATATTAATTTAAGGTTTAATTTAGCAAAAACGAGTTAGAAATTCTCCACCACTCCTGCCGTTTTTATTGGCGTGGCGATCCTCTTTTCTTTATAAATTTATAAGTCACTCATAAAAAAAACGAGCCATGAATTTAGTAACCCGTTTTTGCAGGTAAGTATACGTTTATTGTTTTATTTTTTATTTTTATATCTAATTATTTTATTGTGTTTTGTTAATTATATTATATTAATTCTCTTTAAGGTAGTTAGACCTCAACTATATGCGAGTCACAGACTCAAACATAACTCTAAATTTAAATGAATATGTGTTGTTATGTAAAATCTAAGAATAAAAAAACAATGTATTTTATACACTTACAATATTAAATCATGATGCAATAAGTTAATTTAAGAAAAGAAGGAAATTCTACGTATCACGTAGTACATAAGAGAAATTAGATCGTGGTAACATCACATTTTTACGAATAGACGAATATAGTGACAGGCGCAAGCTGAATATAGACGAATATAGTGACAGACGCAAGCTGAATATAGACGAATATAGTGACAGGCGCTATTATCCTATTTATAATTTACTTTTTATTACCATGACTATTTCACTCTCTCTTTAAAAATTCTAAAAATAATTTATATATTTTATATTATATGCTGCCAAAGTCTCCCCGATATCAAAAGCATCGCTAAGATAAAGATTTTCAACTGTTTAATTAATTGACATGGTCATTGAAAGTGCGACGTTGCCATATCTACTAGACTTCGTCAATTCTAGAGAGAATGTATAAAATCAAAATTTTTTATCAATTCAAATTTTAGTATCATACGATGAATATTTATTGCGGTCTTGTTACACACGCTTCTTCATAAATTCAACTACATGTGACTCGTTTTTCATTAACTTCTTAAATACGGTTTCGATGCTGTATGAAAATCCGTGTTATATCAAGATAAAAATGGCTATACTGCAGTGGTAAATATAGAAAAATCGGCGAAGTTTGATGGATTATATCTCAAGAACGGGACGATATATCAAGCTCAAATTTTACAGGCATATGTATTAATACCTAAATTACTTGAGACGAAAGCTTCAAGACATTCTTAAATAATTGTGCTTTAGGGTCTAACTACCTTAAATATTATCTTTTATTGTAATTTTTATACAATAAAATCCTACAATAATATTAGGTGTACAAAACAGTTTTGAGCTTTAGATTTCGTACAACCGAAATAACAATTGAAATTTTATATATCTTCCCGCCCTTTTGCGGTTTTAAAGCGTTAACATTTGGCCTTCTAAAATGCGGTTTGGCGTTTGATGCACATAACCTCAAAAATCAGTAGTGTTCACGATGGCAATAACAAAAGAGCATATTCGATTTTCCGTCCACTTCGCGTTTCATCTGAAGAAAAATGCTGCTGAAGCCACTGCAATGATTTGTGCTGCAGATAGAGAGAACGCTGTAAGTCATGCTACATGTAAAAGATGGTATCGCCATAAAAGTTTCGCCAAGGAGATTTCAGTCTTAAAGATGAATCGCGTGCTGGACGCCCTGAAAAGATTGAAACGGATGAATTGCAAGCACTGCTAGATATAAACTCTGCGCAAACTGAAAAGGAGCTTGCAGAACAGCTTAGCGTTATACAGCAAGCCATTTCCATACGATTACATACGATTATTACATAGATTTTACAAAAAAAAGCTCAGAACTTTTTTGTACACCTAATAATATAATAATAATAATTTACAATGTACCATTATAAATATTGTTCAAAATATAATAAAAATCGATATTACTAGAGCATAAGTAATAAACTTTAGTTTTTAGGGATTATATGAAATGTTTCTACACCAATAGTGATATTAATCTAGCGGTATTAATGAAATACTGGAGTGAAATGGTAATAGTAATTAGTATTTACTTTGAATTATTAACTTGCAAATCAATAATAATACTAGTACTCTATAATATTAAAAATGTATTATAAATGTCAAAAAGTAAACAAGAAGTTAATATTTTTAATTGCTTTAGTCAAAACTCCAATCTTTACTGATTTATTTATTAATAAATTTGTATACTAAATACGAAGAAAAGTTCACAATTACTTTAAACATCACATTTTTAATTAGAAATTACTCAATATTATTAGTAATCTTTTGATAGTCTAAAAATAAAATTTGTTATCATTTCGTCGATTTGTTGTAATTTATATTTACATCAATAACGCAACTCTCTACTTTACTAAGACTAAATAAATACTATCTGTATAGAATAAAACATTCAATACAGATAAATATATTCCAATAAATGTGCGATTAATTAATCATTGTACAAATTACAACAGTAAATATAATGGCATTTATCTAATTATAGTTTACATTAATTTTACAGTACAAATTTAATACTACATACACTCACAATAAAATTACATTGTATTGTAACAATACTTACAATATTAACGCGTTACATAACTTATATGTGTACTTATATACAATTAAAAAAAATTTAATTTCAAGGAAACTGAAAGTTTAACATTTCAAATTAATTTAATTAATTTTGGTATTTGATAAATAGAACGGAATGCTAAAAATTGAATAAAATTAATTTAAAATTGTATTCAATTTATAGTTCTTGTTTTCCAATTATAGTATGTACAGTCAGCAACTAAAAGGTTGTAAAACATCTTTTTTCAAATGGATTTCAGAATGCAGTCTATTGAGTAAGCAATTGATTTTTATACCTATGAATCCATAAATATTACGAGGGCAAGTCAATAAATTTTTAGAAAAAAATAGTAAAAACACATTTTTTTTTATCGATTCATTTTTATTTCTCAACACAGTCTTCTTTCAGTTCGATACACTTGATCCAACGATTCTCCAACTTTTTCAAGCCGTCCGATTAATATGATTTGTCCAACTCTTCAAAATAAGCCGCACGATGCTCGAGCGACATTTGGACTGCGCGCGGTGAGGTTGAGGGGGACAGCGGAAGGCAGAGGTGATTCGAAAATCGGCCAAAAGTTGTATACACTTTATGTATGATATGTTCACTTTGTACTGGCACCTTTATTAATAATATATCAGTTACTTTTCATGGTAATATATAATATTATTATTAGATAAAAAGGTGTAAAATAAAATAAATTAATAGAAGGCTCAACAAGTATAAAACAAATTGATTAAAAATAAGAGAAAAGAGCCAATAATTTTTTAAGTGTGTTTCGACACCGATCGGGTCATTTTCATGTGTATAATTGAATAATTAACGAGTCACAAATATAAAATTAAATGTATATAATTGAATATGGATCTTCCTTTATGATTAGTTTCGCATGAGTTATATAAATCTATTGACAAAAAAGTATATAAATTTAAAAACTTAATTATAAAGAAGTAAATTGTATATATTGTTACCTTAACAGAAATGTGATAAAAAATGTATAGTCCAGGATAAAAATCCAGTATGTTTAGATCCATTATTGAAATTAAATAAAATAGTCTAATTTACAGTTATAAAAATCGACTGTACTACTAGAAATAAAAATAAGAAATGAGTAGGCAGAAACCTCAGGAAAGGACAGAGGAAGGGAAAAATTAAGAGGTGGAAAGAGAATGTATCATGTTAGTATAACAATCTGGCAATGACTCGGTATCATTTTGTTTATTTATGCCATGTGTTTGTTTCTTTATATGAACCATTTCGGATATCAATCTTTTCTTATAAGACGGTTCCATATCTAAAATTTCAACTTTACTCCAATTAAAATCATGATTTTTTTCTATTCTATGATTAGATATTATGGATGGAGATTTAGAAGTTTTATTAATATCCGAAGAATGTTCATGTATTCTTGTTTTCAATTGTCTCTTGGTCTGGCCAACATAACTTGCATCACAGTTGTCACAGGAAATTTTATATACCACATTTTAGTTGTGTGTGTATTCTAATTTATCCTTGCCTCTTTTTATGAAGTTTTTTAGTGTATTAGGTATGGTATACGCCAGTTTGCAAGTAAAAATGTTGGCAATAGGTTTAAATTTATCAGAGACAGAATTGACAAACGGTACAGCAAAAAATTTTTTCAAACCATTATTATTATTAGAAGAATTAATTTTATTAATGTGGAATTTTAGTCTATTTTTTATTGTTGTGAAAATAAATTCAAGTGGATATCCATTTAGTAAGAAGTTATTAATAGCATCAATCAAGTTATTATTTTGAAACTTTGGATGACATAATCGAATTATTTTGTCAACGATACCATAAATTACTCCTCTTTTGTGACACAATGGATGATGTTAGTGAAAATTAAGGAATCTGCCTGAAAAAGTAGCCTTACGATAAGCGTCAAATATCAAACCGTCTTCTTTAACTATAATCAAAGTATCCAAAAAAACTAGTTGAAAATATTCAAAATGTCATTGATTTTATCAGAATGAGCTGCCAAAATAATGTCATCAACATAGCGATAATAAAAATTAAGATTAATAGGTAAAAGACTAATAGCATTTTCTTCGAAATCCTGCATAACCATATCTGCAACTATTGGTGATAATGGCGATCCCATAGGGATACCAAAAATTTGTTTGTTAAAACTTTTTATTAAAAATGAAAAACGTTGAATTTAAAACTAGTTTGAAAGCAATCATGAATTTATTTAACAGGATCTTTGTTTTCTTGGATATGGAATCCCATCTCTTTACAACGCTATCAGATGCCAAATCTATAGGTATATTTGTGAAAAGGAAAACCACATTCAAGGATACCAACAAAGAATTAGAGTCTAATTTTACATTTTTCAATTTATCTATTAAATCAGAACTATTTTTAATGAAACTTATAATAATGGAGCGAAAAAAGGGCACGTATATCGCGCTCTTTCTTCAAAAGTGGCACAATTTAAAGAATTAACTCAGTAAGAAGGAGCGCCAACTACGGTCCAAGTTAGATGTTGATCAAACACATTTACTTTAGATATATAGCTGCGTGTCGATTACTTTCGGACCTCTAACATAATCAAACTGAAATAATAATAATAATCTCACAAATTAAAGGGCATAGGGGGATAAGTATATAAAAGATGCCCCCGCATGAAATCGGTTCAAATTAATACCACATATTGCTACCTATATAAGTATAAAATCCTGTAAGTATGAACTGAAAATTCGCTTTTTTGGGGGAGTTATAGAGGGGGTAAGGAAAATAAAAAAACCCATTTTTCTCGGAAACTAATGAACCGATTTTAATAAAATTTAAATATGTTTTAAATGTAAGTGAGGCGATGTAGAAAAAAAAAGTTCAAATTTTTTTTCAAGAAAACTTAGAAAAAAATCAATTTTTAAATTTTCAACAATTTTTTTTTTATTGATTTTTTAAAGATACACCTCTATTTTTTTTTAAAAAATACTACATAGTGTCCTCTTTAACATATATTTTTTCCAAATTTTTAAAAAATGTACTTTTTGAGAAAAATAAGTTTTTGTAACCACTTACACCGCGCGCCGACGCGACATCGGTGTGACCCCTGAGAGCGTTACGCTCCCTCGCCGCGGGTCTGTTTTAATTGGCCATCAGATATTGTTTATGTTGCAAATTTATAATAGGCCTGCAACTCACCCTCATTTTCGTGACTGAACCGGCAAAGTTAAGATAACTCAACGAGACTATTAAATATCGAAAGTATATCATATTTGAATAACATAAACGAAAGTTCGCTAAAATTCGCGTTGCGGAACATAACAAAATGGCGCCTGAAAGGCGCGTCGCGATTGATTTACGTTTCATTTTTTTTCATATCGATAATACAATGAAAATGAACAAGTCAGTAGTGAATTTTATTCAGAAAATTGTGCTCTTTAAGGTGATATTTTTATACTTCCGTAATATGAAGTCTGAGATG
>NW_017279836.1:211630-234120 GCF_001594065.2 Cyphomyrmex costatus
AAAAAAAAAATTGTTGAAAATTTAAAAATTGATTTTTTTCTAAGTTTTCTTGAAAAAAAATTTGAACTTTTTTTTTCTACATCGCCTCACTTACATTTAAAACATATTTAAATTTTATTAAAATCGGTTCATTAGTTTCCGAGAAAAATGGGTTTTTTTATTTTCCTTACCCCCTCGATAACTCCCCCAAAAAAGCGAATTTTCAGTTCATACTTACAGGATTTTATACTTATATAGGTAGCAATATGTGGTATTAATTTGAACCGATTTCATGCGGGGGCATCTTTTATATACTTATCCCCCTATGCCCTTTGATTATCGATTTTAAAAACTTTCCAATATCAAGAAATTTTTTAAATTCCCCAGAAAAATTATTTTTAAACTTTACAGAGAATTGTTGACTAATCAAATAATATTGATAGAGAGAACATATTTTTAACATAAATCATTTTTATCATTTTCTTTGATGAATTAATTGATGATTTCATTGATTTTTTTTACTAAGTTAAGTTAGTTCACTTTTGATCAACATTAACTTGCTTCATTCTTTTTAGCTGCGTTTTGTTGAGTTGTCATTTTTAAAGTAAGGGAACAATACGGTGTTTAATTACTTTGTCGTAAAAATTAATAATATTTCTATAAAATTATTTAAAAAATCATCCGTGTATTATACATAAAAGTCATTAGAATAAAAGGAAATCATAATTATCTGCCTTATAGAGAATTAATGGACGCAATCAGCTCGTCGTACGGTATCTGCAAATGATAAACGCGATAGTCGTTTGTGCCACTCAACTCTAAGCGGCTGTTACGGGGATTTGCGATAAAGATGAAAGATAGCAGAGCGAGAATCGATGTCAATAGACCGAGCGTGGGCTAAGTTTTCTCAGCCATGATGAAATATGGAACGTTCCTGCCGCTCGTTTTGTTCGGTGCTCATTAAAAGGAGTACGTGCATTTTCGGGATGAAAAGCTGTGTACTTTTTATAGTTCCGCTCCGGTCGCGGTTCTTATCTGCGCCGTCGCGGTTTATTGTTGAGAATAAAGATTAGCCGGATAACCGAGCGTGGGCTAAGTTTTCTCAGCCATGATGAAATATGGAACGTTCCTGCCGCTCATTTTGTTCGGTGCTCATTAAAAGGAGTACGTGCATTTCGGGATGAAAAGCTGTGTACTTTTTATAGTTCCGCTCCGGTCGCGGTTCTTATCTGCGCCGTCGCGGTTTATTGTTGAGAATAAAGATTAGCCGGATAGTTATAATGTAATGTGGCCTGGTCGTGTACGTAATCGCGGGATTTATGTCACTCACCGCTTGTAAATCATCCGCGTGTACACATTCGCCGAAAGCTTACCATCCTTCTTCATTATTACAACTATATTACAATATAGGTGTATTATATATGCATACATTTAATCAATTATATCGCTATAATTTGCGCGTTACAACCAACATGGTGAGATAAATACAGGAACGGATATATGTACTGAAAAATCGCAAAAATCATATTAAATAAATAATTCTCGATATCTACATAATTAAACTGATGACCAGTCGTTAGTGATCTTTCGTGGGTGATTTTGTGCATTTCAGATAAAATCGAATAAATTGAACTTGCAAACTTTTATTGTCAACGCAAACCTGTTGTCAATACAATATATCATCTACGCGCGCGCGTCAAAATAATTTAGATTTATAACACTTTTCTAAACAATGTGTGTGTATCTCTAACAATTTATATTCTATTTCTGCTTTTCTTTTCTTTATTTTTCTCTATGTATCTGCTCTTTTTCTATAATTTTTTTTCTATCTGTTTTTTCCCACATCTCACGTCAATTACGAATCTTTTTCAAATATTTGTAGAAAAAATGGTTAAAAAATATACCTGTTAAATAAAAGATTAAAATTAAAATAAGGTTAAAAATAGATTTTATATTAACGTGTTATATTATACATTAATAAAACGCATGTAAACTAATATAAAACATATAATTTTTAAATCATATACAATCTTAATATAACAATCCAAATTATTAAATAAGAATTATTCAGAAATCATATGTTATAAAATAAAAAGATGTGATAAATTGAGAACTGATATTTTTACTAATAATTCATTAATTATTAATAAAGTCTTTCATAGGATAATTTAACCAACATATCAAAATATCCCAAATATATCATATGAATATTCTATCGATATTACGTTATATTTAAGCTGTTTCTCTGATATAATTTAATCATCCCTGCTGTAATAAGTGACAAATAATAATAATAAAATCATGTTTATCAAAATGTAGTTATGTGTCGAAATTCTTCGATAATGTTTAATATACAATATTGCGTTATTTCCATTCTTAACGTTAATTGATTTAATTTTTATCTTTTAAAATAAAATACCTTTTTTATATTTGACGAATTTGTGCCAGAAAGCTTTTCCTGCAAAAATTATTATATTATCAAATTATTAAATTAATTTTAAGAATCTATACTACTATAAAATTTAAGATATCATTTTAAATATATCGCATATTTTTTTATGTAAATGTAAAGACATTAACCACTGGCTTTCTCTAATAAATGGTCTCACAGCTGGAATCGGAAATCCATTGAATGTATTGGAAAGAGTTAATGTGTAAGCACCCATATTTCTCCAAACTAACCAATCGCCTATATGAAATTCAGGCAACAATACATCTTTAAGTATTAAATCATGCGAGTCGGCAGTTGGCCCCCATACATTTGAGAGAAATTTTTCGTCTCTCGTTAGCTACGATGATAAATTGATAAGTTATCTCGTGTATTTTATTAATGCGAAAGAACACCGCTTTGTCGTATACAGCTTCAAGTGCAGGTTACCTCAAATATCGATTCCGGGACTCTGGCCTGCAGGCCTAATAATTCGTCTAGAAACGAATTATATACTCCACAATTCATGTAATACATCCTTCGCATCACGCCGTCAGAAGTAGTGAGCCTTTTAGAATGTAGATACGAGGCTAAGGTAAAGTTCGAACCTACGTAATACCGTCCAGGCTCGCTGATGACTCTTATATCGGAATCAAGGTTCTCAATCGCACCATTAATAAGCTCAGCTAGCTAAAGAAATTACGAAACGTATCATTACTAGCAATAATAATAGTATCTAAATGAACAGAAAGAGAGAGAAAGTACGTTAATTTATTCAATTAACTCATTTCGAAAATTATCAGTCATATTATAATCCACATAATACAACAATAAATAAAATTATTTTATAATATTTTGTAATAACAATTGAAGACTATACAGTACAGTAAAAAAATAATAAAGTAATAATGATGAGATATCTGATATATTAAACGTTATATATTATTTTATATTACTTAATCTACACTATCGTCGAAAAATTTAGAACAATAAAAACAGAAAAGAGCAAAAGATTCAAGAAAGTTTGAGTAAATAAAAAAATTTTCATTTTTACGTACCTCGTCAAGTTCCTCTCCGCAGATGCTCAAGAATCCACCGCCGATGTCAATCAACTTTACATTGTTGCATCCGATTGATTTAGCAACTGCAATTAACTGTTTGCATGTTTCGATGCCTCTGAGGTAAGCGTTCATCTCCAAACATGGAGTACCAACGTGAAAGCTAAAGCCGTATAAGTTTAAGCCGAGATCTCGCGCGCGTTGTATCAAATACACAGCCTCCTCACATGGATCGCAACCGAATTTCGCTCCCAACAACACCGGCGAGTTTTTCGAGTCGCATCGTATGCGTATCACTATCCTGTGCAGCCGTAGAGCAATTATAAATCATCAAAAAGTGAAACAAAGAAAAGAATTATATGTATAATATGATATTACATTATTATATATGATATAATATATTATGATAATATGTAAGTATATTATATTATATTATGAAATAGAGTAACTTTGATCTAGTAAGGGCAAATTTGATTCAAAAAGTGCCTAAACAACGAGCATGTCCAAAATCATGACATAAGATATCTTAAAACATTTTTAAGAGATTTTATGTCTTTATTTTTTTTTAATTTTAATAAAAATAAGATTACATAATTTTCTGGATCACATTAATTTGATAAAAGACACTGAAAATTAAGTGGTATGTTATTAGATAGCAAAAATAATAATTTTTCCAAGAACAAAATTTTATTCCTGTTTTTTTCTATAGTAAAAAATGTGAAAAAAACGGTTTTTTTTAACTATAAAGTCAATGTTTAACCGTTTCTAAGATATAAACATTTTCGTATAGCAGCATCATGAAAATAATCATATTTCCAAAAACTATATTTAAAATATATACGTATATATAGAAATATACAATATTATTTTAACGTCTAACTTTAACTAGCGCGCTTGTCTTACTTAGTCGAAAATTTATTTGTTACTGTTAGTCTCACACTTACTTTGCTTCTGGGAATAATTCCTTAATTTTCGTCAACTCAAGTTCGTTGTCAACCGTCATCTGTTCGACACCAACTTTTCTAGAGTATTCGATATGAGACGGCAATTTATTTGGATGAGCGAAAATAATCCGCTCGCCTTGTATGTCATACTGCATTACTTGCGCTATTTCTTGCTATTAGAAACATCGTTAATTAACTTGCGAGTTACAGAAGATGGCTTATTAATTTATGCGGGGCTTATACAAAGTGTCCCTAAGATATTTAATCTTCAATTTTTTATCTCTTTATTTAGATTAGGTAGAATACATTAGTGAAGCATAGTCAAGTACTTTAAGAACACCTTGTATAAATAGCGAAGATTTAGATATCTGTGTGATAAAAGCAAAGATTTACCTTTGACGCGCAATCAAAACAGGCATTTAAAGCCGCTAGAACTTTAATTACTGTCGAATTTGAATTGCATTTAATCGCTGAAATTTGAAAAGCTGAATGACCGTATAACTTTTAATGCAATACATTTCAGAAGATAATACAGCAATAGAAAAACAATTGAAAAAAGAATGCAACGAATGCTGCAGACATACCATAGTGCGGAACAACCTTAGGCATTTTACTAATCCATTCTTGATGTCTTTTAATAATGTCACCAATATCCACAACATAGAAGGCATCTTCTGGTTTTTCAATTTTAATTATATCTCTAATGACATCAATATCATTTAAGCTATCATTGACGACTTGTATGTCTTTGAAATCCGAATGTACCATGATGAAATTAATATAATAAGCACAACAAAATTTAAGATCTTTCTGCGAAAAAGATATGTACTCAGACACTTATTATATTTCATAATTAAAATAATTTTTTTTTTATTTAACTACTAAAGTCGAGTCCTGACTTATTGTTGACTATTAATAAATTACGTTAACTTAATCGACTATATATATATTATTCCAAAAATTATTAGAAATTAAGATAATAATGATAAAATCATTTTGTAAGAGTTTTGTTATAATAATAGATTTACAATAAATATACAATATATAGAATATACATATACAATAAAGTAAAATGATGTATTAATTTTATATATTAATCTATCAGAATTAATATTTCGGTGATTATTTATTGCGTATTGTATAGGAACTATGTTTTCAAAAACTTGTTTCTCCTTACTTCGTATAAGCCAAGAAAGTTTATGATCAAGTTTATTACGCTCTTTAATAAAAATTGATTTAAATTTTCTCTCCTGTGTGTTTAAGAAATCGTCACATATTTTAGTGGGAAGACAATCAGATAATTTACTCACCACTCGGAACAACAAGGATCTTAAACGAAAATTTTCCCTATGCGTGTCGTTAATAGTGGAGTCATATTACCGGAATTTAATAAAAAAAAGGGAACTGCTCGATGGGAGCAATTTTTTTTATGGAATCGGTCACAAATGATGCAAATAAAGAGAACCTTAGTTTTCCAATATGGCCGACGAACGGAACCATTTTTTTTTTAACAATGTGTACCAAAAAGGCAATATATGCGCAGTTTTTTGCTCATATCTCCGGTCCCCTTCAACGTATAGAAAAAAAAAATACCAGCGTCCTCATAAGACACTGTACTACAAGAAATGTAAGATGGTTGAATTTGAAATATTGCAACCTAACCTCAAAAAAAAATAAAACTCCTAAAAACGATGATTTTTGGTTTTTTCTTTGTAACTTTTTTTTGTCGTTCGATTTTAATGATATTATAGAAAAATACACTTCTTGTGGTCGTAATTAAGTGTGGCAAATTTCAATTAAAAATATTGATTAAGACGGCCGTAATGCCAGTTTGAATTTTAAAATTGGCAGGCTGATAACTACTGTGCAACACATGCTAGCGACTTTTTTTTTTTAAATGTACATTTTTTCATGCTCTTTAAGGTGAGTATGAGCAATATAGTCTGAAATGTCAAGAATAATGGTAAAAACGGGTTTAAAATTTTTTTTAATTTTTGAAAATTTTTTTTTAGAAAAATGGATTTTTTTAATTGAACACTGTTTTTTATTAATCAACTGTATACATGAGATCAAATTACATAATATTGAAGTAGATTTATTTAATATATTGTAATAAATCTAGATATAAGACTTATACATGTGTGTGTGTATATATCGCGATATCTCCGCTCGTAGGGCACGTAGAAAAAAAATGAAAGCACTTTTATTATACAATTTTAGTATTTCCTGTCGATTGAGCGTATGTAGAACTTGATCGGTCCAGCCGTTACTGAGATCTGATCATCTCGACCCGAAAAATTCTCAGTTTCGCGTAAAGGAGGCACGGCAGTGTCGCGCGCTTGGCTTAGCGCCGAGACACTACCGTGTCTCCAGATATATATATATATATATAAACATAGGGTAAGATTTTATTTTTAATACATTAAGAAAAACGAAATGGCATTCTCTATTATGAATGCTTAAACATATTTGTAAATTATCCACCAGCAGAGGCCCCTTCAAAGCGCAGGTAGAAAAATGTGAGCGAACGTTACATCTTGGATCCCTCATTGGCTCATTCCAACGACGAAGTCAGTGTTGCAGCAGCTGAGAGACGTATATGTCAACAAGCATTGTGGCAAATATTTCAAATTTGATATGTTAGTTTAAATAGTGACATTTTTAGAAGGTATTACGTGCTTTTTATTTATGAATAATTGAATTTTATGATTTATTTTAAAAGTGAAAACTCTGTGCAGGCATTCGGAAGTAAATTTACACATTGAAAGGCTCCATTTGAGACTCGATCTACTATTGCTGTATTGAAATTGAAACCGGTATAATATATATTTGAAATAACGTACATTTGAATACATGCACAAATATACGTTTAAATTATAATGAATAATTTTAGCAGGTCGAAGTGTGAAAATAAAACTTGCAACAGTACTTCAAATCAGTGAAAAACATCCAACTATTTACATATTACGTACCATCGAGTAAGTTGTTTACATTTATCACTATCTTATTGTTAATGTGTGCAAATTTTAAATTTTAAATATAAAGGACTACACAAACTGTGCATTGAAGAAAGTTCCGGTGAAAGTAGATGGCACTTTTGAACTTTATAGTTCAATTTATCCTAATTGAAAGTTTTCATACATGCAAAGTAAAAAATTGAACAGTTTTTGAAATGTCGAACATAAAAGGAAAGACCAGAAGGCCCCTCAATAATATACATTCTAACTTTTCGAAGGTGCCATCTTTTTTTAAATTTTAAAATTTAAAATAAAATTAAAATTAAAATGACAGTCATTTGAACAGTTAGAAAAATAATGTAATCATATTATATTAAGGCCATAAAATATAATTTAATTCTTTTGATAATGTGATTACATTATTTTTTGAACTCTTAATATTAATGTAAGGAAAATTTCATCCACTTTTACCGAGAACTAATTTCAGTGAAAGATATGTGGGGTCATTAATTTCCATTAATTTCCATTTTTTTTGTAATTAAATATTATTTATGAAATATTATTTTTTCAGGAACACAGTTGTACAGAATGTCTGATAACAATTGCATTATTTGTGAACAACCTTTGGGCACAGACGAAAGTGCAATTGTTTCCGTTCATGAAAGAGGTTGCAAAGCATTGCGAACTTCTTGCTACCAGACAGGCAATGAATCGTTGCGAAGAAAATTATATAAAATCGATGGTTCTATATCTGTACATAAGACATGTTACAAAAAATACACTTACATGGGTAAAAACAATGAGATCGATTCAACGAATTCAGATAGACCAACAACTTCTGAACGTAAATTAAGGTCATCAAGCGAATTGAAAGATATGCCAGTAAATTACAATAATTGTATTTTCTGTCAACGAGACTGTGCATCAGAAGGATTTAAGAAAGCTGAATCAAAAAAACCTTCAAATAAACGGATAAAAGTTTATGAGTTATCTCAGAAGAAAACGTTGATTAAAATCAAAGAAACTACAAACAAAAATGTATGTAACAAAAACGAAGCATTACTTCGACTTTTACCTGAAAATGATGAAATAAAGACTAAAATGTATTACCACTCGTATTGTTTAACGAATTTTTACGTGGAAAATGAAAATCCTGCAAGTAAAAATGAATCGACAGGAATTGGCACTGTTTCACAAATTATTACTTATATAGGCAATACGATACAAAGTAACCCGGACGTAGACCAATTTAGTCTGAAAAAATTTAATATTGCAGTTTCAAGTGGAGAATGAAGGAATGTCTATACCGACTGTAAAATGGCTAAAACAACAATTATTATTACATGTTTCTGAAGACATATTCATTGCTGGTAATAACGCACAGCTAGGAAACTATAATATGTCGACGAAAAGCTGGGAACCGAATATTAATTAAACATTTTCAAGAGTCTACAACTAAAACAAATCCTTTATCAGAAGAACAGGAACATGCAAGGATATTGAAAGAAGCAGCTACTATAATAATTAATGAATTAAACAAGAAAATTTTTGACGTTAATACAAAACGACAACGGTTACAGTAGAATTATGAAATTCTAGTATATATTATGTAATTTGATCTCATGTATACAGTTGATTAATAAAAAACAGTGTTCAATTTAAAAAATCCATTTTTCTAAAAAAAAAATTTTCAAAAATTAAAAAAAAATTTTAAACCCGTTTTTACCATTATTCTTGACATTTCAGACTATATTGCTCATACTTACCTTAAAGAGCATAAAAAAATGTACATTTAAAAAAAAAAAGTCGCTAGCATGTGTTGCACAGTAGTTATCAGCCTGCCAATTTTAAAATTCAAACTGGCATTACAGCCGTCCTAATCGATATTTTTAATTGAAATTTGCCACACTTAATTACGACCACAAGAAGTGTATTTTTCTATAATATCATTAAAATCGAACGACAAAAAAAAAGTTACAAAGGAAAAACCAAAAATCATCGTTTTTAGGAGTTTTATTTTTTTTTGAGGTTAGGTTGCAATATTTCAAATTCAACCATCTTACATTTCTTGTAGTACAGTGTCTTACGAGGACGCTGGTATTTTTTTTTTCTATACGTTGAAGGGGACCGGAGATATGAGCAAAAAACTGCGCATATATTGCCTTTTTGGTACACATTGTTAAAAAAAAAATGGTTCCGTTCGTCGGCCATATTGGAAAACTCAGGTTCTCTTTATTTGCATCATTTGTGACCGATTCCATAAAAAATATTGCTCCCATCAAGCAGTTCCCTTTTTTTTTATTAAATTCCGGTAATATGACTCCACTAAAGCTCGATTTTTAATAATCTATTAATCATGGTTCTTCTGCAATATAAAAACCTGTTTAAGGATACTTTGTTGTACAGTATCAAATTAAAATTTTTTATGTCTTTAAGATGAGGAACGACATCATTCATGATGCAATGTTTTATAAATCTCGCGTGTAAATAATTCACAATGATTCTCTTCCGAGTTTTAATCCAAAATTTTAGGTGTTTAACTGCTAAATAACCATAATTACCTTCTATATATTTAAAAAAAGAAACGAATGTATTACGCATATTTACAGTCAGCGTTAAGAAATAATAATAAATAAGTAAGTAAAGGACTCTTATTCTCAAACATAAATATAAATTAAAAAGACAAATTAAGAGTCAAACATTAAAAATTTCTTTAATCACATAGTAAAAAGATAAAATAAATTAATATAAATTAACATGAAAAACAAGACTAAATACGAAGATATAAAAATATATACATAAATATGAAAAAACAAGAACGAACTTAATACAAAAATAAAAAAGGCTTAATCAAACTTTACATGTTTCGACTCATGGATTGAGTCTTCTTCAGAAGTAACAAAACGAAAAAACATCGTATAGATAAATCATTGGTGAAATAATGATGCATCCGACATCAAGGTAAGGAATTTATTATAACTCTAGAAGCAACGTGGTTTATAAAATTTCATGTAACGATGCATCATACGTCGGCCAAACAAGTAGACAATTGAAAACGAGAATTTCCGAACATCGTAATCATATTAAACGGAACACGACAACGCGTTCAGTGATTACTGAGCATAGGTTACAGCACGGTCATGACTTTCGATGGAATGAAGTAGAGATTCTTGATGAAGAATCTAATTACAGGAAGCGCATTGTGTCAGTTTTGACTGGTTCCATAAGCCTACTTTTCCGGGTAGATTTTTGAATTTCCTATCTAACCACCCACTGTCTCAAAAGAGAGGCACAGTTTTTTCTTTAGTCGATAGAGCCTTTTTTTGTCGGATTTTTGTTTTCATTATAAGAATTTTAACTTCATTATTAATATTTTACTAGATAATGATTATCCCCTAAATTTCATTTTTGATACTATTAATCAACGGTTAAAATATTTGGTAAAAAATAAATTTATTGTCAATGACCAACCTACCAATACTCAAAGCAATTCAAGGTCTGTCTCTTGGCTTACTGTGCCTTTTGTTCCGTGTCATACAGAAAAATTTAAAAGATTTCATAATAATGATATCAGAGTTTCGTTTCGTAGCCCGAATAAAATGAGTAAATATGTTAAAGTTCAAAAAGATGCCCTTTCAAAAGACTCTAGAAGCAACGTGGTTTATAAAATTTCATGTAACGATTGCGATGCATCATACGTCGGCCAAACAAGTAGACAATTGAAAACGAGAATTTCCGAACATCGTAATCATATTAAACGGAACACGACAACGCGTTCAGTGATTACTGAGCATAGGTTACAGCACGGTCATGACTTTCGATGGAATGAAGTAGAGATTCTTGATGAAGAATCTAATTACAGGAAGCGCATTGTGTCTGAAATGATTAACATTAAAAAACAGAAGAACAGTTTGAATTTGCAAATAGACACTGAAAACCTTCATGAGACATACATTCCGTTGATAAACAAAATTTGACTTTGCTGTGCTGTTTCCTTTTTAGATCATAGCTAATTTTTGTATCGTGCAGACTTGTTAATTTCTGTCTTCGTGTCGTTGAAAAAGACTAACGGATTTATTATGGATTTCGACAATCTTGACAGCCTTTTATTTGATAATTGTGTGCTGATGTATCCATTTATCAAGGTTTGGAAACTTATATATTGTAGTTCTTGTCAATCATTTATATATAATTAATCCTATTGTTCATATATAGTTAATGTCTTAATTCTTTTATAGATTTATTATCGATCTACCAATCGCTTATAATAAATTCCTTACCTTGATGTCGGATGCATCATTATTTCACCAATGATTTATCTATACGATGTTTTTTCGTTTTGTTACTTCTGAAGAAGACTCAATCCATGAGTCGAAACATGTAAAGTTTGATTAAGCCTTTTTTATTTTTGTATTAAGTTCGTTCTTGTTTTTTCATATTTATGTATATATTTTTATATCTTCGTATTTAGTCTTGTTTTTCATGTTAATTTATATTAATTTATTTTATCTTTTTACTATGTGATTAAAGAAATTTTTAATGTTTGACTCTTAATTTGTCTTTTTAATTTATATTTATGTTTGAGAATAAGAGTCCTTTACTTACTTATTTATTATTATTTTTGTACTTAGTACGAGGCGAGCGGTATGTTTAGAATTCGCTAATATTGTACGAAACAGTAATGCGCCCTGTCGCAGAATTACATATCGAAAGCGTAGACCTAGACCGGCCCGTGGCGCCATTCATCGTTACATATTCGCTATACATTTTTTAAATTAGGCTTATGTATTATTAGCTACGATTAAGCAGAACGTGCAGAACGATCGATTGGAACGGAGCTCAGTAATAGCTCTCGTTAATAGAACTTTCACTCATACCACAGTGTAATTAATTAATCCGAAGATTGTGAATCTTAGAGTTATTAAAGAGCGTGTGATTCTAGTACAATAAATACGTTGAGTTAAATAAAGGTGTCAATTTACTTCCAACGCATCCGAACAATGTCACTGCGTATACAATGTATGATATATCGCTGATAACTGAAAGTTTAAAACTTTCCACTTCCTATAATTCCTTTTCCTTCCCACCTCTTATTTTACCCTTTCCAATAACACTGGCTGCGTTTCGTTTCACGCGCATTCCCCTATTGTGTACGTTCCACTTAACGTTCGCAACGCTCGCGAGGATCATTTTGTCCTTCTTGTAATCGAATATTAAATAAGGATGAGATGATACACGCGATCGTTGCGAACGTTAAGTGGAACGCACCCTATATAGTATACGTGACGCTCACTATATAAAATGCGCGCATATGCCTGAAACGGAACACAGTCATTTATTCTTTGTCTCCTAAATGTTGCAGCCCTGGGTTAAGGGGAGGGCTAAGGGGGCTATAGCCCCGTATTTTTAGGGGGCCACTTAGCTTAAAATTGTATTTATTGATGAAAGTAAATAATCAAATACAAATAAATAATTAATTAATTTTGCATTCCTCGTGCAATGAAACATCGTGTACAGACAATATTCAATAAAAGAAAGTACAATGAGGAATATAAATTAGCTTGTTCAGATGTAGAAATTGCAACACTGTGTAATCATTTTATCCTTATTGTTTGTCAAAAGGCCTGTTCGCGTTGCATGAAATCCTCAAAAATTTGTGTACTTAAAACCATGATGTAAGAATATAAGGTGTTTCAACTCCCGAGATGCCCAGTGTCGACCAATCAGAAATTTGCCTCAAATGCAAAAAACAATATGGCTTCATCCAAGATCCGCAACAGTGTCAGCTAACCTATTGGCTGAAGGCTTGGTTAATAAGTCATAATTTACTGCTACAATGCCGTCGTGTTGCGTGAAAAATTGTAAAAGTCGCACGTACAAAAGTGACACAAAAGATGTCCAGTTTTTCCGCTTTCCGAAAGAAGCTATAATTCGCCAACAGTGGCTTAATGCCTATCAACGAAATAATACAGATTTAAAAGTTAATTCAGGTTAATTGCTACAATTAAAATACTTATGTGTATAATAAATAATAATAATAATAATAAAATGTATATATATATATATATTTAATACTAAGTATATAATGACAAAATTTTAGCAACTATATGCAGCAATCATTTTGAGTCGAATTGCTTTGTATTCGAACATGAACATATTTGCCCTAAAAGAAGCAAACTGTTATTATTATTCACTATTATGAAAACTTTATATATTTTTTAAGCTTTTATTCACATCATGTATAATACATGATTTGAATTTCACGTTGCATTTGGGGCTAAATTTTTATTGGCTGCTCTATTTTCGGCCCCGCCTACAAAACGCATTAAAACACCTTATATTCTTACATCATGCTTAAAACGAGATAAATTTTTGACAATACCGATCGCAAATTGTGAGGCTGAGCAATCGTTTTCCAAATTAACAATAATAAAAAATAAATGTCGATCCACAATGATTAATACTATTATAGATTAATAGATCATCATCACTAGCATTATTAGCAATAAAAAGCGAACTGATGAAAAATATTGATTTTAATGATTTAATCAATGAATCTGCGTGCATTAAGGTAAATGTACCACTTCGTGGACCCAATTGTTGGACAAACTGTGACAATTTTAAATATTAAGCTTTTGATGATATGTGTTACTCTAAATAAATTTTTAAGCAATTTTTCATAGTATTTAGAAATTAAGTATTATATAATTAATTCATATTAAAAATGATACTTTTGTAAAAAAATTTCGTTTATGGACAATCGTCCATTTATTAGGACATTCACACACATGCGTGTATCAATTATTGGACATTCCTTAGCGTACCTGTCTACTGCAAACATATTTTGTATATATTACATATAAAACTTTATATAAAAGTTCACTAATTACAATTTCGATAAACTTTTTTGTACAATCTTGATTGATAAGTAAGTAAAATGCGATTCTCTTCTATAATAAAAAAATTGCTTATTATTTGTCCAATAATTGGGTCATACTTTTGTGGACACAGAGACGCGTCACATTTTTTGTCCAATAATTAGGACATTTGAATGATATTATATTTATGACTAAATACAATTTATAATAAACGCAAATAACATATTTGATACGATTTAATTTCAGAAAACATCCATTCTTACTAAGCATGTGTAATAAACTAAAATTTTAATGTTTCTAAAATTTAAATTAATGATTTCGTCTTGCAATTCCTTAACTGTCCAATAACTGGTACATTTACCTTATATTAAGAAAAAAAATATTGTAAGTGCTACAACTTTAATAAAATGTGAATTATCTTCATGTGTTTATTCTTCAACATCCAGAACTTTGTATCTTTTTTAAGGGGAGGGTTCGGCTACATTTTCAACTATATTAAGATCTAAGTCTAAAAATTCGACAAAATTATTTTTATAGTAATTTTTTGCAAGGAATTTAATGGTCATAAAAAAAAGTAGGTCAAAAATTTTTTTGACCATTAAAAAAATTTTTTTTTCCAAAAATTAAAATTTTTCCAAATCCATTCGTATTTTTTTAGACAATATGTTTTTATATTCAAAAAAAAATTGGCGTCCTAAAATTTCGATTTTTACTATTTTGAAGCATTTTTTTCATAAAAAAAAAATTTTTTTCGCATAAATATAGTTATATCCATTATTTTTATTGAAAATTGAACACAAAACGTTTTCCCCGATTTTTTGAAAAATAATTGTGAAGGAAATTAATGAGAATTGAGAAATTATCGAAAATATATTTTGATGTCATAGATATAGATGTAATTATTACTACTATTACAAATTATTTACATTTGCATACATACATACATAAATACATACATATATATACATACGTACATACATACATACATACATACATACAACTATTACGTTTCAACTAGAATCCGCCAGGCTTGTATGTAAGTCCTTCAGCATTTTTTATTGCCTGCTCTATATTTCTCTTTGCAATTTTTTTTATTTTTCTTGCTTTTTGATACTTTACATTTTTCCTAGAAACACCTTGCTTGCTTCTGCGTTTATCGCGGCGGTGAGCGATAGTGTTTCCAACATACCCAAATGATATGTTTGTCGCCTCTAACATTTTGTTTGCTGTTTTCCTGAATCCGTTGTTGTATTCAGCTATAGCTTCAGCTACTGCTATATGTAGCCGTTTCCTTGAAACAAATATCTCTTTTGGACATTTATTCCAAATCAGGATATGCAAACTTTCATTCGCATTTTGTGTTCTGCATTGTTTGCAGCGATTCAACAACGTTTCGTCCGATAGCCTTTCGAAAATAGGTTGAATGTGCTCAAAGACCTGAGGAAATTATTATTCTTAGAATATAAACAGCAAACAAAATGTTAGAGGCGACAAACATATCATTTGGATATGTTGGAAACACTATCGCTCACCGCCGCGATAAACGCAGAAGCAAGCAAGGTGTTTCTAGGAAAAATGTAAAGTATCAAAAAGCAAGAAAAATAAAAAAAATTGCAAAGAGAAATATAGAGCAGGCAATAAAAAATGCTGAAGGACTTACATACAAGCCTGGCGGATTCTAGTTGAAACGTAATAGTTGTATGTATGTATGTATGTATGTATGTACGTATGTATATATATGTATGTATTTATGTATGTATGTATGCAAATGTAAATAATTTGTAATAGTAGTAATAATTACATCTATATCTATGATATCAAAATATATTTTCGACAATTTCTCAATTCTCATTAATTTCCTTCACAATTATTTTTCAAAAAATCGGGGAAAACGTTTTGTGTTCAATTTTCAATAAAAATAATGGATATAACTATATTTATGCGAAAAAATTTTTTTTTGTATGAAAAAAATGCTTCAAAAATAGTAAAAATCGAAATTTTGGGACGCCAATTTTTTTTTGAATATAAAAACATATTTTTTAAAAAAATACGGATGGATTTTGAAAAATTTTAATTTTTGGAAAAAAAAATTTTTAATGGTAAAAAAAATTTTTTACCTACTTTTTTTTATGACCATTGAATTCCTTGCAAAAAATTACTATAAAAATAATTTTGTCGAATTTTTAGACTTAGATCTTAATATAGTTGAAAATGTAGCCGAACCCTCCCCTTAAGCAGAATTAAAACGACTCAAACTACAAAAGTCATTATATGAACAACCACGTTTCTTAAATAGAAATTGCAAAGTATATGTATTTTGCATTTAATTTATTGTTATTCAATATCTATTATTCAATAAATAATTTCTATTGAAAATAGGTATTTATTATCTATACTATTATAAAACAATTCTTATGAATGAAGGGGGCGCCGTTTTAACATCAGCCCCTGGGTCACAAATACCTTAAGCCGGCTCTGAAATATCGTATGTATTTTTCATAACATAACGATAGACAGTGGCAGGTGGTCGCTTCATCGCAATTTGCTTCAACATCTACACATCATTTTATATTATACTTTAACTATTTTTTTGTAATTACAACACAATACGACAACAAGAGGTATTTATTTTATACTTATACAAATTATACTTCACTAATTTGATTTAATTATACCTCTGTATATTAACAGATTTACAATTTCTACTATTGCGAAATATACGAAAGATCTTTAAACGATTATAATAGACCTATCAGTGATTTATCATACATTGTACACAGTGACATATCGTAGAAAAAAGAATTTTTGGCGCTAATATCCAGGAGTGACTTATTAATTACGTTTATAATCTTTTTATTATTTTATTGTTTTTACATTTAATCGTCTAAATTATTATATAATATATTTAACACTGATAATGATCCAATCGAAGTCGAAACGTCTGTATTTAACTGCGTTCATTGTTGTCATTTTTACTTTTATTTACAAACATTAAATCTATCGTCTTTGGTTGTAAGTCCTTAACTCTTATTTAATTTAAATATAAAACTTTTCTAGCAACCCTACCAGTTAGATTACATTTTTGGAGCTTTCGTCGAATTATGCATGTACTAATAGCAACATTAAGTATAATTTAATTTCGTTTAATGATTTGAATGCACCAATCTTAGAAACGCATACAATTTTACAATCAATTCGACATGTAGTTTTTTCTTGAAATCCCTAATTACTTTAGTATTTTTAAATTTTAATGCATTTTTACCAATTTCCTGAAACAATCAATAATTTTAGCAATTTCTCTTTGTAATTTTCCTTCAATGTGTGAAGTAAAAATTTTTATTCTTTCATCACACACATACACACACACACACACGCACGCACGCACGCACTCACGCACACACACACAGCTTCATAATGAATATTTATTTCTCGTCATTTAGTTATAATAGATATATTGATTAAATTTCATTATAATTTTACCTTATCTACAAAACTATATTGTAATAAACCTTAAAATAAAAAATCAATTAAGACTCCTTACAATTCAAAAACAAATTGGAGAAAATAAAGAGCAAGAAAACAATATAATAGGGTAATATATAATAAATTCTGTACAGAATGAATGGTTTTTGGCAATTATTAGTGGTATTTTTAACTGCACGACGTCTTCTACGCCCGACACCTATTGCCCTTTATTCTCTCCAATTTGTTTTTATATTGTAACAATTAGTACCTAACAGACTGTTTTATATTAATTAACTTACATTGATTATTTGGTTCCATTAATTTGATCAGATTATTTGTAACACAGGGAAAGATTTTCCAATACGATATACAATTTATTTCGACAACAGTTATAATTTTAATGTGATATAAGCTGTTACTGTACAATAAATAGCGCTACTGACAAGTGAAGATAGATGAGTAAAATAAACAGTTTACTTATTTCAATAAATGTGACTCTATTTTCATGATAACTGTATATCTCACTAGTCAATAGTTTCGTAAAATTAAAGAGAACTTTGAAAAAATATTGAGTAAAGCATTTCAATTATAGAAACAGATTATTGCCTATGTATACAAACGTGCTCACATTTTTTTTTTAAATACAAAAAATAATATATAACTAGAATGTAATACATAATCAAAGAATAAAAAGGTACAAAGAATTATTTCAAATTAATTTTAAAATTATATTGCATTATGTTAATTAATAGTTAAACATTAATCAAAGTATTTAATTAGATTTATCGAATATGCATATAATAAAATATTTTTTAAATTTAAATTTTACATACGTATAAAATTGTTTTTATTTTAAATGGAAAATGATCTGTTTACAATCCGGTCGAATAATCGAACTATCAGACAGCTAGATTGTAAAAAAGTGGCCGGATAGGACGGATACCAGATTTTCATTGAATCTAACCATTCTGATCATAGAGACAAATATGAGTGTTATGATCTAAATATAAATAATAATAATAATTGACACATACCAACATTACGTGTGTGGTACTAAATTATTGAATAAAAATTAGACGAGATAATACAGGACTCTTAACATTCAAAATACAAAAATATATAAATATCGGGTATGTATAAGAGTCAAAGAATAATAAAATAAAAAATAAGATAATACGTCTATTTTAAAAATAAATAATAATACATTTAAAAAATAATGAAACCTTATTGACAATATTATAGGCTTACTACATGTTTCGGCCTCATGTTAAGCCCTCTTCAGTTACAAAAGAAGATTCAGATTAAAAAACAGAAAAACAGTTTTAACCTCCAAACGGACACAGAAAGTTTACATAAATCATACATTGCGATTATAAATAAGGTTTAACTTTGCATTACCAAGACCATTATTATTACAGTTTTGTTCGTCGTGACAATTAGATGTTTTTAATCAATAGCGATTTTGATAATTTTATACCTTTTACCTCTTTTTTCAATATTATATATTTGTTAATTTACTTCAATTTTATACATCGGACGTTATGCACACTTACTGTGACAATATCCTTTTACTTTCTTTAACTTCAAATTACAATTTAAATATCTAACTATTAACAAACTTTCACCATTGACGTGATTTTTTCAATTTTTTGGACTTTTAGATGAGCTTTTCACCAGGGAGATATCTTATTGCTTGTTTTCAATATCATATATAATATATTCTTATTTTCTTCGTATTTTTTCACTAGACAACGAGAAATTTTCGCGTTCTGTCAACCAATCGCATCACGCAATTTCCGTGATTCTGTTTTAACATTCTTCTGTTTTTCTTAAAAATCATCGACTATATTGCACTCAGTTACAAAAAAAGCGGTACACTATAAATTTGGGAAGATAAAAATATGTTCAAAAAAGCAAAATGAAATTTGAAATGTTCACTTCAAGAATATTTGAATGGGAATTATACTAGACCATTATTTTCAAAATGGCGAATGACAAAGTAACAACACGGTCATAGCAAGCACACACATAACACACGCACACACGCACGCACGCACACAGTGTGGTATTTCGACCCATCAAATTCCATGCAGTTCATATTGAAAAAAATTACAAGCATAATTTGTGCTAATGACAGCGGTATCTTAAATTTGGATTAATTCAGCGAAAAATGATCATATCCAGGTCGGCATATTTTAAAGATAAAATTCTATACTGTCACGTGCATATATGTTGTTCTACTAAGCGACACCCGATTCACAATATGCACCATCGCAAAGTTGGACCTTTGATTATCAATTCTGCATGTTGTTACTTTGTCATCTGTCATTTTGAAAATAATGGCCTAGTACAATTTCCATTCAAATATTCTTAAAGTGATCATTTTAAACTTTATTTTGCTTTTTTAAACATATTTTTATCTTCATTATTTACTAAGTTATGATCATTTGAAATTTGGTAAATTTTTCTCAAATTTGTACCCTTACGAAAAATACACTGAAATTTTTGGTGTTAATTGTCAATTTCGGTGTTAGTTTAGGGTTTATCCTCAATTTTGGTGTTATTTCGAGTGTTACATTCAAATATTTGAGTGTGATCTCCATTTTGGGTATCATTTTCAGTGTTACTGTCAAATGATTGAGTGTTGATTGGGTATGACCATTAACTTAAGTGTATTAGTCAAGTGTAACCGATGTTATAGTGTACCGCTTTTTTTGAAACTGAGTGTAGTTACAATTTTTTGAGTAATAATATTCTTTTTTATATCTGAAGGGAATTTAATCCAAAACATGTAGTGGGCCTATCATATTGTCAATAAGGTTTCATTACGATTTTTATTATTATTTATTTATAATATTATAATATTATAATTTATTTTTTAAATAGACATATATTATTTTTTATTTTATTATTCTTTGATTCTTATATGCTCTATATTTATATTTTTTTGTATTATTAAATAAAAACGTTTCAAACTGTTTTGGTAACATATTTAGTAACAAATAATGGATAAAAAGAAATAGTTTTTTAATGAAATTCTTATTATATATTTTTGTTTTCCAATAACGTTAATTTCATATTGTTATTTTGTGCAGGATCGGCTAGACTATAATATTATTAAAGATCATAAAATATGTTTTAAAATGTTTTTATAAAAAATGAAAAAATATATATAACTTGAGCAATGAACGCAAGAACACTGCAGTGTATTTAGTCAACCATTTATAGTCTATATTTGACCTAAATTTTATCTAAACATGATAAATAAGTTGCTTACACTGTTGTGACCTTCGTGTTTAAAGAAAACAGTATTTGTTAGACTATTGTATTTTTTTTGTATTTCGTATTTCAGTATTAATAACGAAAAATTGAAAGAATTTTGTATTTTGTAATTCAAATATACTAAGATTAATAATAATTGACTAATAATTAGTCATATTATTTAAATTATAAAATACAAAAGCTTTCAACTCTTTTATTTTAAATACAACATACGTGATATTTTCATACGCTCCAATGAAATATAGAATAAAAAAAGACACTTATTTAAAAATACACTCATCCAAAATACTACTATTTTGCAAATAATGTGTTTTAAATAAAAATATTTCAAATATACATAATCAACCTTGAATAAAGTACATTATTCAGCTTCTAAATATTTCGATTCTAATATACGTATGTGAATTTTGTAAAAAAGGTTGTGCAACGTTAAAGTAAAAAAAACAAGTGTGCAAACTAAATTTTTATATTTAAGAGGTAAAGCCACTTTATAGCACAAAAATAAGTCTAACTTTATGAACTTTTTTCGGGAACGTAGTGAAAGAAATAAAACATTTTAGGTCTTTGTTATACAGTCTGTCTAGAAAGAGCGTGGCAGGCCTATCTCAAAGAAAAATGGCTTATTAGACTTAAATTTTAAATTTATATTGATCGTATTCAGTAGGATTATGGCCAAAATGCAATTATATTAATATAGAGTTCAGTCACCAGCTGCGTCTATAATAAAATACTAAAGAAATCGCATATTCACGTGGCAAAGACCTCCAGATTCGTCGAATTTCGTTTTTTAAGCGAAGTTGATGTCGCAAAGTGACAATGAAATAACGAAAATAAATAAAGTGGTTTGAAAAAGTGGCAAAAACTAAAATTAAAAATTCGAAAATCGGTGTTATTTATTTATTATAAGTCGAAAGCTGAATATATATTTCCATTGTAGTTTATACACACTAAATACTTTAATTCTCGTGAAAATGTTTCTTATCTTTATCATTGTATTTTATTACATCGAGATCGAGAACTAGCAGCGCGAAGTGTTTTTACATAAAACATTTTTCTATTTAAATAAATCTTTTTCATTTTTTTTTTAAATTAAGTGTGATATAATTTTTTTAAAGAAGAATTAAATCACTTGGTTTCGAATAGGCAGATCTTTTAATAAGAATACAAAGGCATATACTTAGGTTTCATTGTATGAAGATAAAGATAATTCCACTTAGGTTTTACTTTTTAATTTAGTGGAATTAAATAATAGTACTATATGGGTTCTTAAAGATTAAAGGTACCACTTGTGTTTTACTTTTTAATTTGGTAAAATTTAACTTGGCGCCGACTGTTGATATCAAATCTTGTATACAAACGATAAATGTCATTAAAATTAAGTAAGTAATAAGGTAGAATAACTTAGCGCCCCGATTATTGATATCAAATCTTTTATACAAATGATACATGTCATTGATTTAAGTAAATAATAAGGATAATATCACGTAGGCTTTTAAAGA
>NW_017279836.1:238171-241710 GCF_001594065.2 Cyphomyrmex costatus
TCTAATGTAGATCTTTCTTATTCATTCTATCGTGCTCGTTCGAATGAGTAGGAAAGTACAGTAGAAACATACAAATTAGATAATTGGGAAATACCTACCTCCATGTTCTTTCCCGTATTTTTTGCTTTGTCCTCCATGTTCATGCGAACTAACTTTCGAGAGTTTTTCAATTAACAAGAAATTTTTTTTAACAAACGTGGCGACCGAACGCGATAACAAACGTGGCGACGCACGCGATAACAAACGTGACAATGACCGAATAACAAATGTCTCAAGCTGAGAATAGTCTTCTTTTTCTTCTTCTAATTTAGGTGGCTCAGGTTCCGGTGTACTTTTAACGTGGCCAGTCGTACAAAAATAAATGTGAAAATAAAGTGGGGGATGCAATGCCCGCGAAAACAGCGTTGTAGAACGGACACTGGATGTCTGCAATTTGCAACTCTAGCTGCGTCTACGGCGTCGTCACATCACATCGTAACGCACGTCATAGCTATCAAAACGACGAACAATCGAGACGAGTCCACCCGTGGACCCACATCTAAAATTTCTATGCTTAATCGAAGTCGGCAACACTTTCAAAAGTATACAATAGAAAGCACCCGATCCGAAACGCGTCCGCCGCGATTGCAATTGCACGCATAACATAATGAGCATAGACTACATAGAGAACCGTTTCGTTTCAATCAATCAATACGCGTATCAATAATGGTGATAGCGCACAGATTTCCCTAGATCATTATTGACGAAAGTAATAAAGTTATTACTCTCTTTGTCGATAAAGGTACTGCTGCGAAGGGTACACTGTAAAAAATAATAAAATGTTAATTTTATCTCAAAGACGTTGAGTGGATTTTTTTAGACAAGCAAAAATGTTAAAATTAACATTTTTGTGTTAATGTTATAACATTTTTGCATGCTTAGAAAATCCACTAAACGTCTTTGAGTTAAAATTAACATTTTATTTTTACAGTGTATTCAAGGTAATATTAAAATATATATACAATCTCATACTATATATAATAATTATTCTTCAAAAGTAACTAAAGTATTTTCAGATCAACTATTTAAATTCAGTGCAACCCATGAAACTCGTTCAGTGTTGGTGTGAACTGAGTCTTTTTGATGCTGAAAATGAGCGTCGAACGTCAGCAAAAGGCATCTTTATGAGAATAGTAAACGATCAAAATGCGAGGTGCACTCAATGGGCATGTTCAAGTGAAGAAAGCAGTTACTTGAACGTGCAAATGAATATAATTGGTTATTATTTATAAATCCTACCAATTAGATTTAAATGTATGAGCCAATTATATTCAAAAATTTTACAACACTTGCAAAAGCTACTTTTGCTGCTGAACGCAGCCAATGATCGCATTTAGCAGACTCAACTAGAGTGATAGAATCCTATATTATTATAAAGCCGGAATCAGACTACGCATTGAAAATTGAAATTTGATTCTCTAACTGAAGGAAGTGTGAGGTGCATCGTTTGTCTTTTCTCCTTTTCGCATGTGACTGCCATGTCTTGCTCCACATGCTCAGAGCCCAAACACACACTTTTGCATAACGCATAAATAAACCATATACATAAAGAATTTGATTGGTTCATTGACTCATGTATTAAAAAATGGGCCAATAAAATTCCTTATGCACATGCTTTATGCGTTATGCAAAAGTCTGTGTTCCCCGCTTTAGTCTAAAGTCCTTATAATAAGGAGTTAGGCCTAGTTATTATTAATTCTATTGGTGCTGACCAAATATGGCGGAACCAATAAGTATGTTTTTTACGAGCGCTATTATTTTCAATTTTAATTGTCACTATTCATGCACGATAAGGTTCATTCAGTCGTAACGTTAATCGTGCACGGATTGTGACAATTAATATAGAAAGGTGGTCATTTTTTATTTTGTGTTATCGTGGGTGTACAAGAAGGTTGGTTGGAAAGAATATAACTGAATATACCGCGAGATAAAGTGAGATAACACGAGTCTACTTAAACTGTCAATTTCTGGCTTCAACCCCCACCACTGAAAAGCATGTGAATGCTCGGTCTATGTATATATGTGTTGCCTAAAACGTATGCGCACGTGGCTGAAACATGAAAATGTGACCACAGCGTTTACATTGTACTATTTTGTGGCTGTGACCACTGAACTATACTGCTGGAACGCTCTGCCCTCTGAAACGGCGTAATGAACAGAATAAACAGTGACAGTTAGGGGCTACGAAGAATAAAAGGAACAGGGAATACTGTGGAATAAACAGTATGTATTCCATAGTACATGATTTCTGATAGGTTGAAATTTTATTCTCTGTTCTTTGTTCCCTGTTCCTTTTATTCTGCGCAGCCTTAAGCCAGCGGCACACGATGCTTGTTTTCCTGCTGGATTGCTAGCTATATCAGATTCTTGCCATCGGATTGGCCACGATACTGACACTTTCAACACCGCAGCCAATACGGTGGAAAGATTTTAATCCAGCTAGCAATCCAGCAGGAAAACAAGTATCGTGTGCCGCTGACTTTATATGTTAGCTTTATTGTTGCAATTAAATACAATTCTCAAACTTCAATCCCGCTTCGGATCCTCATCAATAATTTGCATGTTCCGATTACCAAAATATTTCCTAATACAATGATTGATCGGAGTTAATGATGTTAGCATGTTCACAATTAGATAGTTGAAATGTGGTAATCGAAACATGCAAATCATTGATAAGGATCCGAAGCGGGATCGAAACGTTTGAGAATTGTATTTAATTGCAACAATAAAATTGACATATTCTACACGACTACACCCAGTGTTTGACTCAAATTAGGCATTGTCAATACCACTTGGACATAAAGAAATGTTTCAAGCGTATTTAAAAAACATAGAGATCTCTCTAACATCTTCAAAAGCATAGAGACTACAAAGCATAACATTAATGGTGGCGACAGTGTATAAGGGTGCCGTCACATACCAGCCCGCAATCCGTAATCCGCACCGAATGTCCGCAAAAGTTAGTAGAGATTGCGTCCGTAACGTTACGTGTATTTTATCTCCTTATGTCCCATGGAGCTGTAATTCCGTAAAAGTTACCAGTTTTTACTAGTAATGCTTTTTCTAATTTTATCTATTTGATTAAATTTGACGGTTTAAGTAAAGTTTTTGTCATAATCAAGATATATTCTGCAGTTTTTTTAATGAAATAAATTAAAAATAATCAATATAACTTGTTAAATAAAAAAATAATGTAAAGCATTACTAGTAAAAACTGGTAACTTTTACGGAAATACGGCTCCATTGGACATAAGGAGATAAAATACACGTAACGTTACGGACGCAATCCCCAGTAACTTTTACGGACATCCGGTGCGGATTACGGATTGCGGGCTGTAAGTGACGGCACCCTAATACCTGTAACTATGTATCTAAAACTTAAAAGATACCGTATCAAAAAATAACTAGATACGGATACAGGTATCTCCTCCTATAAGGATCTAGGTAATGCACTTAGGTACAGCTAAAGTATCTAGATACTGTATCTAGGTACTTTTACC
>NW_017279836.1:242489-259098 GCF_001594065.2 Cyphomyrmex costatus
CGACGACGACGACGACGGCGACGGCGACGGCGATAACGACACATTGTTTCTTTCCAACACCTAAACACCCATTTCCTCGAAGGCGAACACGTAGACACCTACTTTCTCGACGGTGAACACCTAGACACTTATTTCGTCGACGGCAAACACCTAGACACCCATATCCTCGACGGCGAACACCTAGACACTTATTTCGTCGACGGCGAACACCTAGACACCCATATCCTCGACGGCGAACACCTAGACACTCACTTCCTCGACGTCGAACACGTAGACACCCAATTCCTCGAAGGCGAACACCTAGACACTTAGTTCCTCGAAGGCGAACACCTAGACACCTATTTCCTCGACAGCGAACACCTAGACACTCGCTTCCTCGAAATCAAACACGTAGACACTTACTTCCTCGATGACGAATATATAGACAACATCTAGACACTTAATTCCTCGTTAGTGAATACCTGGATACATAGTTTCTCTATATTTCGATATTTCACTATATATATATATTGCACTTATTACAACTATTGTCTACAAGTTTGCTCCCGCCATTTTCATATAGATAGTTTTAGCGGTAAAAGTGGTGGTCGAAATAAATAGATCATAGATATCATACAATAAACTTGAACATCTGTTAACATAACCTCATAGAAACATTAGTCGATTTGTGTCTGTATCATAAAGTTATTCTCGATTGAAAATGTCAGTTTATGAGCCAAATTCTCGTCATTTGCGGGAAACTTTAATTTTCTACTTCAATATAAAGAAATCTGTGGTTGAGGCTCATGGAATTCTCTCAAATACTTATAGTGAGGCCGCTATTAGTGAAAGAACGTGTCGTGAGTGGTTTCAACTCTTCAAAAACGATAATTTTGTCATGCTCCGTATTTGGTGGGACCAGCTCGACATAGTGTATTATGAACTGTTAAAACCAACCGAAACAGTCACAGGCGATCGGTATCGAACGCAATTGATGCGTTCGATACCGATACTTTGAATCATAAATGTATATAACCAGTTTTTTACAATAAAGCCTCGAATTTCGGGAAAAAAACGGCGGGAACAAACTTGTAGACCTATAATATATTATTATTTTTGTATCATTTTGATGTATTAGATTCATGTCACCTTTCTAACTTAACAATTCCGTATGTTCAGGCCCGGATTAAGGGGGGGGCTATAGCTCCGGGCCCCACGGAAATAGGGGCCTCCGCGTTATATTAAAGAAAAAATTTTAATTCTTTGATTAAAATTAAAATTAAAATCATTCAAAATTACTTTTAATCTTAAAAAAAATTAGTTTTTATTCCCTTAATATATAGTAATAGTAGATGCTGTCCCGTACATTTTATTTCTCTTTTTAAAGTACACTTCTCAACAAAATTAAAGGATCACTTGTACCACCCTGCAAAAATAGGTAAACTTTGAGATAGAATAACTTCGTGAAAAATCATCGTATCGAGATGTTTAAGAAAGCATTTTAAAGCTTGAAATCTCTACTTTTCAGACCTGTACTTGTAAAAACGGTCTTACTGATATTTCGTGAAGTTGCACAATCATAAATAAAAGTGTACCAAACCTAAAAATTTTTTACAAAATTTGCCAAGTTTCATGGAGCCAAAAAAAATTGTACACAAATGCGGTTTACAGCTTTCGAAAGAGTGAATCTTTACCTTCAATTTGTTTTTTCATTGAGCTCTGTACGATTTTTTTTGACCGAGTTATTCAATGTTTAAGTAAAAATGGCCTTTTTACATCAACATTAAATAAATCGGTGAAAAAAATCGTACAGAGCTCAACAAAAAAATAAGTTGAAGGTAAAGATTCACTATTTCGAAAGCTGTAAACCGCATTTGTGCACAATTTTTTCTTGGCTCCGTGGAACTTGGCAAATTTTGTAAAAAATTTTTAGGTTTGACACACTTTTATTTATGATTGTGCAACTTCACGAAATATCAGTAAGACCGTTTTTTCAAGTACAGATCTGAAAAGTAAAGATTTCAAACTTTAAAATGCTTTTTTAATCATCTCGATACGATAATTTTTCACGAAAATATTCTATCTCAAAGTTTGCCTATTTTTGCAGGGTGGAACAAGTGATCCTTTAATTTTGTTGAAAAGTGTATTAAACTGGATAGTTGAGAAGCAAATGATTGATGTTTTTCACAATGTTTACATAACGCTTAGACTATTTGTAACTATACCAATAGCAAATTGTGAAGCAGAAAGATCTTTCTCTGTTCTAAAAAGAATAAAAAATATGTACAGAACAGTGATGTTGGACGAACGATTAACATCTTTAACTGGCTTAGCAATCGAATCTGAATTACTAAAGGCCATCACACGTACAAAAATTTTAGTAGTAATCGTAAGTTCTTAAGCAAATCGACCAATCACAATCCAGATCAAGATCTCACATTTTAATTATACGCTAAACTGTGATTGGCCGATTTGCTTAAGACCTTACGATTACTACTAAAATTTTTGTACGTGTGATGGCCTTAAGATCGATTGATTTTCATAATTTAGTACAAGTTTTGTAAAATTAAAATTGAGAAAAAAAATTTTAACTAAAGAATGTATTAATTTATTTATTTGTCTCTAATCTTTATATGATTCAATTTTAATGTTTATTGTTTTGGATTAAATAACCTAATTATATTGCTTTACGTATGAACGTGATCATCCTTTTTTTTTTTTTTAAGATAGGAAAGAAGGGCCCCCTAAAGTTAAATAGCCCCGGGCCCCTCAACTCTTTAATCCGGGCCTGCGTATGTTAATTAAAAATGGAATATTATTTTGAGTGTATTTAACATAATTTTTTCAATTAATCTACGTGTATAAAAGTCAATTTAACATATAAAAAGAATTAAAGTAAATCTTAAAATAATCATAAACTATGACACATAAGATAATCAAATTTCTGTTATAAATATTCATAATATTAGTTAAAATAATTTATTATCATGTATTAATTTAATACAAAAGGTAAATGTTCTTTTGAAGTACTTGTATGTTAATGTAACTATTGAATAGTATTCAGAATAAAATGTAATTTACATTTTAAAATAATTACAGTAAATGTTTTACTGTACACAAAAATTCATAATAAGTATTAACTATTAAGCGACATATTCACAGGGAATGGAAAGTTACTTTTTAAAAGTAACTAGTTACAGTTACTCGTTACCGAGTAAAAAATGTAACTAGTTACGGTTACAGTTATCGCTTTTTAAAAGTAACTCGTTACAGTTACCGTTACTTGAAAAATAACTTTTCGTTACTTTTCCGTTACTTTTTTAAAATCAATTTAAAAATGTACTTTTGCATTTTTTTTTATATGTAATACTGACAAATATATATATAGTTTTATTAAAAAAAAAAAACAATGTAGAATGGCTCAAATAATAAATTAAATAAAAGTAAAATGAGAAGGGTTACGAGCCAAAAATGAAACAGTTTATTTCCGATAAGAACGACGATGACAATGTAATTAAATGTATAAATATATATTAGAACAACAACATGGATAAAACAAGATAAAAACAAACGACGTTTCCACACTTATTGTCATCGTCTTTTAAACTGTTTCGCTTTTGGGTTCGTAGCCCTTCTCATTTTACTATTATTTAATTTATTTTTTAATTTTTTTTAAACACAATTTTGTAATTCTAAAACCTGTAAAATATGCAGCAAACTGAAATATTTGTATGTCCTATGTATTACATAGAAGATAGAAGTGTAAAATAATTACTGAATCATACGGCCGAATATCTAAGGGCTTTCAAGTCTTATTGATAAGCGCTGTAAATAGCATGTATCCAATCGAACCGTGTTCAATCGTGTGCAAAGTAACGACAAAAGTAACTGTAAATTTCGTTACCGTTACCCAAAAAATGTAACTCGTTACCGTTACAGTTACCAAAAAAAGAAAGTAACGCAGTTACCAGTAAAGTTACCAAAAAAGTAACTTGTAACTGTAACTTCGTTACAAGTAACGAGTTACTTCCATTCCCTGCATATTCAACACAACTTTCGGCCGCAAGTTGTATTGAATATGTCATTCCGAAACCTACGAAATACATTATATTTTCATATCGCCTCCGCTTGAGACGATTCGAAAATCGGCCGAAAGTTGCATACACTTTATGAATTTCACTTTGTACTGGCACCTTTATTAATAATATCAGTTACTTTTCATGGTCATATATTATTATTAGATAAAATAGTACAAATTTTTGAGTATCCTTTTTTGAATTCATTATGATTCAAAACCATGTGCTGTGTGCCAAAGTAATAAAACTTTATCTGTTTGTAAAAAGTACTTCGGGTACATCATTTCAAAACAAGATAATAATGACTATTTTATTTTTGGGGGGGTGGGGGGTAATACATATATTAATATGAATAAAATATTGCGAAGAATATTAATACGTCAACCCGCCATCAGAGGTCTATAGATATTCGCAAATTCTCGCAAGTACTTTAATACGCGTATATCTCTTTATAGAGGATCTCAATTGAATAACCCTTACAGGCGTAAGACAGGCTTCCGCTACAATGCCTTACTGATGAGTCCAGTAGTGGAAAAGCTGGGACGAAACGCCATATTTAAGTAATATTCTTCGCAATATATTAAATTAATTTTTTTCCGTTTACTGATGATGGTCATATTAAAGGCCGAATCGTTTACTAATAATAATAAAAATTGCGTTTTAATATTCTACGAAATAAGGTAAATGTCCCAATTTGTGACCTTATAAGAAAATCGCATGAGTTAATACGAATGAAAAATACTCTAGAGTGATTAAAATCAGGAATCAATTATACCGAACTCAAGATTAATCATTTTTGTATCGAAAAACATGCTTTACTGGGGTTGTAAACATAATCTAATAAATATAAAAAAATAAATAGCAAACTATGTAAATGTAGACATTAGTGACCGCTTGATTTTAATTTTGCCCTATTTGTGACTCCACGGTTAGTGACTGGTGCATTGGATCGAATGTATCACCATGTATCACTTAGTGACCGACGCACATGATGCAATACACACGATGTCCATTGTAAGTGACCTAGCCAAAAGTGATAGCATTGTCACCAAAATTTTCCTTCGAGCATACATCGAATATTTCCGTTTATTCGTCCAAAATGTAACTCATACGTGTTTAGAAACATATGGAGATGAGTATTAATTGTTATCTTTTTGAAAAAAGCAACGAAATTTAATGTTATAGTTAGTTCTCTTGAGACAATCACAGATAGAAACATGCATGTTTTATTGAACCGATTTGTCATATTCACTTATTATTATTATTATTATTATTATTAACTTTATTGAGTGAACTGATTGACAAATACATTCAATATAATACGATATGAGATATTAACAATATCAGTTGCACTGCAATAGGCTGGGCGACAGCTGAAAAGCTGATTTAAAGCCGTACCTGTATGTTAGACATAAATGAGTTACATACTAAATTTGCGAAATAAACTGAATGACAATAAGCGAGTAAAACGATTACGCAATTAAAAACAATATGATAAAAATTTGAATGAACGATTTGAATGAACGATTGCACAAGTAAAATAAAATACGCTAATAAAATAAAATAAAGCAAGTAAGAAAGAGTGAAAAGAAACAATGTACAATTAACGAATAAATACAATGTACTAAGAAACAATTAAAATTATGATTACGTAGTGAAACAAGTAAGTGAAAGGAAACTTTGCGGCAATAGAAGAAAGAACTACAAGTAAATTATAATTACATGAATAAGCGAAAATTACAGCTTAAGTATTGTAACAGTTTAACAAAGTTTGTAACAATTCATCTGACATTAATATTCGATAATGTGTATCGAGTGATTTCAGTACGAAATATAAGAAGTCGCTGTATAGAGCGTAGAGCAGATGGTATATTGTTGTAGAATTTTACTGTAGTATAGGAGAAGAAGCCCTGAAATTTAGACTTGCGATGAGCAGGACACGAAAGTTGATATTGCTGACGAGTACTAGGAAGGGAACTAGAATGAGAGTCAACGTTAAAATGGACCAAATCGCGAAGATATCTAGGTGTGTTTGTGCGAAGAACATTATAAATCAAGCAACACAAATGAACTATGAATCGCTGAAAAATGTTCAGCCAGCCCGATCGCTGAAAGGAAGGAGTTATATGATCATACTTTCTAACACCGTAGGAAAAACGAAGACAGGAATTTTGGATTAATTGTATTCTGTGGAGGTGAAGTTGTTTGAGACAAGGAATATATACAGTGTCGGCGTAATCGAATAAGGATATTACCAGAGATTGTGTAACTTGTAGTTTCTGGGAGGTTGACACAATGCGACGAAAAGGGTAAAGCAGCCTAAGACGAAAATGTGCAAGTCTGCATTTAGCAGCGACGTGATGTTCAAATGACCAGGATGAGTCTACGTGCAGACCAAGAATTTTAATAGTCGTGCTGGGGATTAGTGGAACGTTTTGGATAGAGATGTCGAAAGCAGTAAGATGGGAGAGTAAGGTAGGGGAGCCGACAAATAAAAGTGAAGATTTGGTGGGATTTAAATGTAGTCCATTCAACGTCGACCATTCTACGATTTGTAAAAGGTCATCATTCAATAAGCGTGCAGCGGAGGGAGCTTCGGATGATTTAAAGGGAATGAAGAGCAGTACATCGTCAGCGTACATGTAAGGTCTGGAGGAGACAACCACAGAAGGTAAATCAGCTACAAATATATTGAATAACAAAGGACCGAGAGTAGAGCCTTGAGGCACACCGGAGGAGACCTTGGATGTTAAGGAAAAACTAGGAGAAGGATTATATACTAGAACTTGCTGGGAACGATTAGAGAGGAAAGAACGCAAAAGTGATAAAGACGAGTCACGAAAGCCATAATGGTGTAGTTTGGCAGTTAATAGCTCGCAGTTAACTGTATCAAAAGCTTTGGAAAAATCCAAAGCTACAAGAGCAGACAAACGGCCATTATCGCAAGATCGGAGGACGGAGTCTGACAGATGAAGTAGAGAAGTGGTAGTACTGTAATTCTTGCGGAAGCCGGACTGACATTCAGAAATTATATCGTTCACTTGAAGAAAATGGCTCATTTGTGTGAAAATAATGCGTTCAAGAATTTTTGAGAGAAAAGGAGGAAGAGCGATAGGACGAAATGAAGATAGAGAGGAAGGATTGGATGTCTTTGGGAGAGGAATAACTATAGAGTGCTTCCATGCAGTAGGAAAAATACCCTTAGTTAGGCAAGAATTAATGATAAATAATAACGGTTCGAGACAAGAAGGAGATGAAAGAAGTAACATGCGGCCTGAGATATCATAAGGTCCAGCGGAAGTAAGTTTTATTTTTTTAAGTATATTATATAGGTCGGTCATGTTAATTGTGGAAAATTGAGATTTATTTGAGGTAACAGATTGAGTAAGAGAGAAGTGATTAATGACAGAAGTGGAACATGAGGAAGAGAGAAGTGATTGCAAGAAGTAGTTATTTAAGCTGTTTGGATTAAGGAGATGTTCGGAGATGGTATGAGAGGATGAGCTATAGCCACCCATAGATGCCAGATTTCTCCAGAATTCGCGAGGAGAGCACCTGAGCAAGGAAGAGCTTAGATAGGATTGTTTTTCGCGCCTAATTGCCGAGGACACCAGATTTCTTAATTTAGTATAGCGTAACCAGTTATCGTGAGAATTATGCTTCATATGCCGGTTTAATGCTCGATTTCTAATTTTAATGAGCTTACGAATAGTAACAGTGAACCAAGGTGTCCTCGAAGAAGAGCGCTTGTACGTAAGCGGTGCGAGACAATCGAAAATATTTGTTAAATTTGTTGTGAAAAAAGAAACCATATCGTCGACATTATTCATAGCATATAGCTGTGACCAGTCGATTTGACTGATCATGCTCTTAAGAGCCTCATCAGAGATCAAATTCAAATTACGGCAAAGTCTCTTACGTGAAGGACGATGTGGTTTCTCTATATTAAGAAACGCATAAGTTAAACGATGATCGCTGACATCGATATCGTCACACACTCCAGACTCCGAAACTGGTAAATCTCGAGACAGAAATATTAAATCCAAAAGGGATGCGCAGCTGCAAGTTACTCTCGTAGGAGTGTCGATTAATTGTTTCATCGAGTATAATGATATAATGTTTTGCAAGTAATGCGCATGAGTGCCTTGTGGATTCAAGAGATCGATATTAAGATCGCCCATACATATAATGTAATCAGTGCTATAGAAAATGTCAGACATGCCTCAAGGGCTTGCAACGCAGCAATGGAAGCCTGAGGAGGACGATAAATAGAAAAAATCGCTATCCGCTTCCTATGAAGATGCATAAATGCACCGACAATCTCGACAGTGGAATTCGCGAGAGGGATGAGTAAGTCGATGGGTGAGTACGGCAGTGAGCTATTTATGTATAAAGCAACACCGCCGCCCCTCGAGCCGTATGTCCGGTCGGAGCGCAGTAGATAGTAATCGTTAATGGCGAAGATAGACGAATCATCCCTCTCGCGAAGCCACGTCTCGGAGAGAGCAAGCACGTCGAACCTGCGGAGAGAGATCAAGTCTTTTACATATGCGAAATGAGGCGCGAAAGATCTTAAGTTTATGTGTGCAACGCGAAAGTTTTCAGAACGCGAAGTATTCGACGGCAAATTAAGCGTGAGGTTGTTTACAGTAGAAAAGGAATTTAGGGAGATAAGAGATAGACTATTTGATGGATAGGATGGGAATGAAGTAGACAAAGATGATGGTGAAGAGGACACAGTATGTGAATAGGAAAGTTGTGAGCTGGAAGAATTTATAGAGGAGTATTGATTATGTCAGAGTGTAGGCGCGCCGCCGGAAAGAGTCGCGGGAAGACGAGATCCGGTCAGCGACGAGGATGGTAGTGATAGAGGCGCGGCCTGGCGAGCCACAGCGATCTACTCAATGAAATATTCCGAAGAAGAGAACCTTCTAATTTGAGAGCGCTCAGACTCTCTAAAATAGATAACGCCGCGACGCATCCAGACGCGCCTTACATTGTAAGAAAGGACAAGAGCGCCAAGAGCCCTAGCATTCTTCAAGGCAAGCCTCTCGGAGTAGACCGCTCGTATATGGAGATCCTATCGGAAGGCCATGATCCATCGATATCGCGCGCAATGATTCCCCGCTTACGACGAGCCGCAGCAAGCCATTCGTTTCTTTTAATAACCGACATGAATCTAACCACGAGCGGTCCGGCCGAAACAGAGCCCCAGCTCAATCTCACCAAATTATCGATATCCCCGGGCAAAATTGACAGGCCCAGACCGGAAGCCAGAGCCGACAGAAGATCCAGACGCTCACCGCCCCGGGAGACCGGAAGACCAAAAATGATGATCTCGTAGTCGCGCTGAGAAAGCTCAAAACTACGCAAGCGAGACTCCAGGTCGTCCACCGCAGATGACGAAGAAAGCCGGAAGCCGCCCCCAGCGGAGCCCCCAAGGGCGACGCAGCGGTCCTTATATACTCAAAATTACCAACCTTTTTCAGAATTCACACATAGCACAATATTTATTCACTTGTTCACTAAAACTTAATCACAAAAACTGTTTATGAACGTTTATCTACGACAATATGACACAGCTATGACTTTGCCGTGACAAACGCCATGTCTACCAACGTGGCGACAACAACGTGCTCGATCTGCACTTAATGACGATACGGGCACCTTATTTCACATTTTCATGAGTTATCTGTTTACCAAATATCACTACATCACATATCAAAACGATGGATTATTAATTGAAAAACGTAATAAATATTGTTTTCAGAGATAAATTACTTGAAATTTCTGATTAATTACATATAAGTCTTAAAGTGGTCACAAACAGGGTCATGGTCGCAAACTGGGACATTTACCTTACATTATATTTTCGCTAAATCTGTCCAGCGTCGTGGTATATGCTCATTTTTAAACCCTTTGTTGAAAAAAAATAATTTTTTAAAAATTCTAGAGTGGCTTTACTCCTTAAGTATTATACTTTTAATAATGTATAGAATTAACATTGATTTTAAATATTCAATACTAAAAACCGTTAATGTGAAAACATAACTAATACAAATACGAAGCCTATAACAGTCTAGCTTGGATCTTTTAATCGCTTACATATTGATTACCGCGGTACTATCACGAATTAAATTAAATTAATAATTAACTAATGTACGTAGTCCTCCCAAATTGCGCGCCGAACACTCCCGGCCGAGGTAATATTTTTCGCAATAAGAATAATTTTCCAGATTTAGTATTTTCAGATTATTAGAGTTGCATTTCAAGACTGACAACTGTTCGCCGCGCAATTTGGGGGGAACTACGTATATTAGTTAGTTATTAATTTAATTTAATTCGTGATAGTATCGCGGTAGTTTATATGTAAGCGATTAAAAGATCCAAGCTAGACTGTTATAGGCTTCGTATTTGCATTAGTTATGTTTTCACATTAAAAGTTTTTAGTATTGAATATTGTTTAAAATCAATGTTAATTCTATACATTATTAATAATAAAATACTTAAGAGGTAAGGCCACTCTAGAATTTAAAAAAATTATTTTCTTTTTAGTTGAATGATGCTTTAAGATCATAGAAATAAGGCACAAAGGTCACTTTTTTCAAACTGGCCGAAAGGATAACTTCTACAAATCTTGACCGATTTACTTGAAATTTTAACTGTCACTTCATAATTGCATTCTCTAGAGAAAGACATACGGATTTTTTTATGTTATATACTTTTTTTTATATAAATAATTTTTCACCTATTTTTATCCTTTAAATATAAATTTTTATTGATTTTAAATATTATGACAATAACAACGCACGAATTTAAAAACACAAAAGGCCTATTTCTGTCTGCAAGATTTATTATATAAAATAATTTATTACAATTATAACTATTTATTGAATTAATCTTTGTTTTACTTAAATAAAAGGAAATGTATTGTTCACTTTACGCCAATATGTCTTACACAAATAGATTCTAAAGTGATGTTTTAAATTAGTGAATATTTGTTTATTTCCATATTTAAATCTATTATATTTACATCTTCTTAAAGTATAATGTTTTTCTTCTAGGAAATATGACTTTTAATTTGATATTTCAGACGAAATGGCAGAAATTAATACCTTAGGGTGGTTTGACTATTTAGTTATAGCAATGATGTTATGTATAAGTGTCGGAATTGGTATTTATTATAGATTTAGTGGAGGACGTCAAAAAACTATGGAGGTAATTTTTATTGTTATTTTTTTTCTTATTATAGTGAATTCCCTTGTTACAGAAAATAAAACAGAATTATTTTTTTCTTTAAATTTTATTGTAACAAAGGCTAACACGTTTCGCAGGAGTACTTCATTGCAAATCGATCGATGAACGTATTACCAGTCGCCATTGCCATGGCATCCTCTGGCGTATCTGCTGTTGGATTTCTTGGTTCGTCCGCTGAGATTTACACATACGGAACTCAAATTGTTGGACTAAACTTAGGGTATTTTTTGAGCATTCCGATTTTATGTTATGGATTCTTACCAGTATTCTTCAAGTTGCAAGCGACGAGTATTTATGAGGTAAATTTAATAAAATTTAATTTTGTAGCGGAAAATTTTCAATAGCATATTTCAAGGAATATTCTTTTAGTATTTAGGGAAGCGTTTCGGAGTACGAGTTAGAACAATGGCTAGTTTCGCTTATTGGATTCAACAAATTTTCTATTCAGGATTGATACTTTATGCTCCTTCTTTAGCTTTGGAGGCGACTACAGGAATCTCCAAGACTGTCAGCATTATTATTATTGGCTCTATATGTGCCTTCTATTCCAGTATAGGTGGTATTAAGGCTGTACTAATAACCGATGTGTTTCAAAGTTTGCTCATGTTTGCCGCCGTGATCTTAATTATTAGCATAGCCGCAAATGATGTCGGAGGATTACAACAGATCTGGGAAATTGCGCGGCAAGGGCAACGGCTTGAATTTGATAGGTATTACATTTATTTATCCAAATTAATTGTATGATCACCAAAACGACTTATAGATTCGTAGACACTAACTTTAATTTTATTCTTGTTAGCATCGATCTGGATCCAACAGTAAGACATACCTGGTGGTCTGTCACATTGGGTGGTATATGTATATTCTTAACACTTATTGGAGTGAATCAAGTTCAAATACAACGTATAATGACTCTAAAGTAAATAATTTAAGTATTCTAACAAATATTATAATCTTTTTAGGACCGTACTATTGATAAATAATAAACGAGAAGAAGGAAGCCTAACGGTCAAAACAATGCTTATTATTATTATGTGTGAATTTTATATACTGCGTATGTAGTTCCTTTAACCGCGTGCCGAAATTTTATTTATATCGCAATATTATTTTTCACAGTTTTTGAGTTATCATTACTTTAACATTACATCGTTAGATTTTAATATATCTTTCAACATATTATTAAGATCCAATAAGATGCTATAAGCATCACAAAAATTGATAGATTGTTTGTCAATTTAACTAAGTGATATTACTACGGTAGTTCATTAGAGTTGCGTTGTAAATCTGAAAAAATTTCGGCACGCGATTAAAGGAACTACATACGCGGTATATAAAATTCACACATAATAATAATAAGCATTGTGATCTAGCTTTGTCCGTTATTAGGCTTCCTTTTTCTCGTTTATTGTTCAAGTATTCTAAAATTTAAGCAACACTGGATACTAATAAAAAATTATATACTAGAGCAATATTATTAATACTTTACTTCATATGTGGCACAATAACAAGTTAATCATATAATATTAATTTTTTATGTGATTACGTTATTAACAATATTTACATTCAACAATACATTTTCTGATTATGCGCTTGAAAAAAAGGATTAATTTAATTTGGTTTCAGAAATATGCAAGCTGCACAAAGAGCCGAATGGCTCTGCTGTTCCATTCTAATCTTTTTCATAATTATAATTTGCTTCTCAGGATTGGCAATATACAGCAAGTATTACAATTGCGATCCTTTTCTCGAGAAAAGAATTACTTCTCCTGATATGCTTATGCCACTGTACGTCATGGACTCGATGTCCAATATATCTGGTTTACCAGGCCTCTTCGTTGCGGGTAATACTTCTATCATTAATTAACTTAACATCTCATAGAAATTAAATGCTACAAATTATGATCATGAAAATACATATTTAATGATATTAATATCTGTAATACTATTTCACGCCCAATTTTAAAGTCAGTTTTAAAATAAAAACGCATAGTGAATGTATTCACAATATTATTAATTACTCATTTTAGATTTTTTTTATGTCGTATATCTATTAGAACATTCTAAAGCGAAAGCGCTCAGTAAATATATTTACAATTTTGGATTGTCTTGTGTATTTTTCCAGGTATTTTTAGCGCAGGCCTTAGCACGATTTCTGCGGTGTTAAATTCTCTAGCAGCAGTAACGCTCGAAGATTATTTGAAACCTCTATATATAAAGTGCAGTGGAAATGAACTCTCTCCTGCAACATCAATCTTAGTCGCTAAAATGCTCTCTTTTACATTCGGCATTCTTTCCGTTATACTGGCATTTCTAGTGCAATATTTGGATGGACTATTTCAGGTAATTACTATTTCTGGCATTTATGCAGATTAAACGACACCGCGCCGATGACTTTGACCTTGACATATGTTGTCAAGATCATTCTGAGCAATTTTCCCTTAACGACTAGGTGGCGGTCTTATAGTTTCTGAGATATTTAGACTTAAAGGTATAATTTGTGTTGTAAATCTTGTTATTAGAAAATAAGAGAGAAGAAAATTTCACCCCACCTCTCCCTCTGTCAGAGGGCTTTCTACATGAAGGAAATCTCGTCCCACCTTTTTTCTTCTAAAAAGAGCGGAGATTAGTAGAAAAATTTACTACACAAATTAAATTTTTAGATCTAAATATCTCAGAAACTATAAGAGACCGCCACCTAGTTGTTAAGGCAAAGTTGTTTATAATCATTACTTTGACAACATATGTCAAGATCATCGACGCGCTGTTCTTTAAAATGCATAATTGTCCTATTTTTAAATCTAAAACCAATAGCAGTAAAATAAATTTCTCAAATTGCAGGTTTTCTTTACACTTTCTGGAATAATTGGTGGTCCATTATTAGGTATTTTTACTCTTGGGATGAGCACAGAATCAGCGACGGAAGAAGGAGCAATAACCGGTGCTCTTATATCATTTTCATTTTTATTGTGGATTGCCTTTGGTCAGCCACGTCCGATACCGCCTAAATTGCCAACTACTATAGAAGGTTGTAATAATAATGTAAATATATCCAATTTGCAAATCTCTCATACACACAGCTTCTTCAAGTAAGTGGTTCATCAAATAGTAGTTATATGGAAAGAACGGTTTTGCTGAAGAATACAAATTCAGATACATTCAAATCTGAAAATAATTATGTTAGATCATCAAAATAATTATTTAAGATCCTCGATCTAGTTACTATAGACATTCAAACTTTATATAATATATATACATATTGTTATAGCATGTTAAGTTGAAACAACCTAACTTCTGCGCGGACTGGCTCGCCGGAATTCTACGAGTCGCGGTAAGAGGTTCGCGCGGGAAGAGAGAATGCAGAAATGAATACAGTATTTAACCCTTTAACGCCCAAATGTACAAATTTTCTTCATGAAGTTTGACACAATATTTCAGCATTAAAACTGTGTAGGAAAAATTCTGCGATAGCCATTTCTTATTGGCCAAGGACCGCTCTTTCCAATGGTGCATGCCAAAATTGTTTAAAGTTTCAAATAAAAAAGTTATACTCTTTTTTTAAAAAAAAACATGAATTTTCTTGGTTTTATTTTCAATTCATTGAATTTTATTATGGGTAATGGCATTAGAATATCTAAAAGTCGCAAATATCGTGTCAAAAATGAATTTGCTATCAGATACGGGTGTTCCGAAAAAAAAAAAAAATTCAAAATGGCGGACACAAAATGGCGATAAAAGTGAATATTTTATGTAATATCACAGCCATGCCTACAAAATGGAAAAAAATTAATAGATTTTTATAAAACTTGGTATCCTAGCATTTTTGAGGTCGCTGATCACGAATCTGGAGTCAGTTTTCAAAAACTCAAAATGGCGGATCCAATATGGCGGATGACATTTTTTTAAATGAATCAAATTCACTTGAAACTTGTTGCTTAGGAGTTTTTGGGGTCGCTGATCACGAATCTGACGTCAGTATTAAAAAATTCAAAATGGCGGCCGCAATATGGCGGACGAAATTTTTAAAAATTAGTCTGATTCACTTGCGACATGTTATTTAGGGGATTGTGAGGTCGCTGATTTCGAATCTAATATCAGTATTTAAAAATTCGAAATTTCGGATTGAATATGGCGGACATCTTTAAAAATTATTCACGTTCACCTCCACGCGATGAGTCGGGCAACGTCAGAAATATTTTGGTAACACTGGCGGCAAGGAAACGTGACTCATGTCAAAATGATTGTTATTTTGTTTTACATAAAGTACTTTGAAATTTTAGATCATCTACTTTGAATTATTATAAACAGGCACCAGATTCACGCTGATCACCGTATTGGAACCGCCATTTTGAACTTATCAAAACTTACAGCCGGTTCGTTACGAGTGACAACAAATACTCCCAATTAACAAGTTGCAAGTGAATTCGAATAATTTTTAAAGATGTCCGCCATATTCAATGCGACATTTTGAATTTTTAAATACTGATGTTAGATTCGAAATCAGCGACCTCACAATCCCCTAAATAACATGTCGCAAGTGAATCAGACTAATTTTTAAAAATTTCGTCCGCCATATTGGGGCCGCCATTTTGAATTTTTTAATACTGACGTCAGATTCGTGATCAGCGACCCCAAAAACTCCCAAGCAACAAGTTTCAAGTGAATTTGATTCATTTTAAAAAATGTCATCCGCCATATTGGATCCGCCATTTTTAGTTTTTGAAAACTGACTCCAGATTCGTGATCAGCGACCTCAAAAATGCTAGGATACCAAGTTTTATAAAAATCTATTAATTTTTTTCCATTTTGTAGGCATGGCTGTGATATTACATAAAATATTCACTTTTATCGCCATTTTGTGTCCACCATTTTGAATTTTTTTTTCCGGAACACCCGTATCTGATAGCAAATTCATTTTTAACACAATATTTGCGACTTTTAGAGATATTCTAATGCCATTACCCATAATAAAATTCAATGAATTGAAAATAAAACCAAGAAAATTCATGTTTTTTTTTTAAAAAAAAGAGTATAACTTTTTTATTTGAAACTTTAAACAATTTTGGCATGCACCATTGGAAAGAGCGGTCCTTGGCCAATAAGAAATGGCTATCGCAGAATTTTTCCTACACAGTTTTAATGCTAAAATATTGTGTCAAACTTCATGAAGAAAATTTGTACATTTGGGCGTTAAAGGGTTAAGACGAGAAACCAAAGTTTATTGAGTATGTTCGTATATACAAGTGTGTGTGTGTGTGTGTGTGTGTGTGTGTGTGTGTGTGTGTGTGTGTGTGTGTGTG
>NW_017279836.1:259179-291622 GCF_001594065.2 Cyphomyrmex costatus
GTGTATATCGACGAGACGGCAAACAGACGGGACGTATACAAGACGGTGACAGACGCGAACAGAAAAACGGAAGTATCAATTACGGCGCGAACAAAAAAACCGGCGGTGTCAATGGCAGCGCGAGTAGTACTACGAAAACACGTGGGATCTTTAAATCCCGTGACGGACGCGGGAGTCGCAGAGCGCAGTCGGCGGTACGGTGTATTTCGCGTACCCGTGGTATACGCCAGCGGCGGTAAATAATCGCGTCGCGAATAGTTTGACGGACGTTTCCTCAGTGCGGTGAGGAACGCTTCGCGGTAGTAACGAAGGAGCGTATGCGCTAGTGACCGACTGCCGAGAACGCTCGGTGGAGACGGAGAATACACCATCTCCTTATCTCGTCGATTCGTTAGTTAAGATAGGAGAGCGGTCGCACAGGCAGTTGACTGCCGAGAACGCTCGGCGGAGGCAGAGAACGCTGCTCTACCCAATGTGGCCAATTTGTAGCCGGTTCACGACATCGCGACTAGTGCCATCGGTCGGCGACCTGGCACAACAGGTAGCACTCACACAAGCACAAGCACGTATACGTGTGACTTGATAGCAGAAGCGTGACGATTATCGCTCTGTCCTTGTCGCACTAAGTACTCTCCTTGTTCCCCTTCGGCGCATTGAGAGCGAGCGAGATAGCGAGAGAGAATCTAAGAGAGAGAGAGAGAGAGAGAGAGAGAGAGAGAGAGAATCTTTCTCGCTGAATCGCTGTTGTGTCCTTCAACCATAATTTCTCCGAATCAAGCGTCAAGCTACTGAAATGTTTTCTCGGGCGATTGGCGTATATCAATTATCTCAACAAAATTACCTTTTTAAAAAAAAGGAAAAAAAGGCGCCAAGTGTGCGTGTGAAGGTACCTTTTCATGCTGTCGCTCATCGCTCGTTTTGAGCGATAAAGAAGTCACGTGACTGGATTGTCGCTAGCGACTAACTTGAAACATGAAAAGGGTTTTCTAGCGACGCGATTTAACCCTTCCACCACACACCTCCTATTTTAATCATCCATCACACATGAAGTCTGCTGGACCCCAGTGACTAGAACGGCGATTGCGGCAGCAATTTTGACTATTTCAAATTACCAAAATTCATGGATGTTCTTGAATGTATAAATAAAAAGATAGAAAGGTCGAAAAAATTTTTTTAAATTTTTAACATTCTTAAAAAAAATAGGAAATGCGAAAAAATGGAAAAAATGACCTTTTCTACTTAAAAAATCATAAGTTTTTTATTTTTTAATATTTTTCGCTGAAATTTTAACCACATACTCTCGAAATGTTGCTCTTTAAGAAAAAAAATTGTACTATAGCGCAACTTTAAAAAAAGGTATTTATTTTGAGATATGGAGATGGCTGATTGGCAAAAAGATGTACTACGGGTAAATAAAAGGAAAGATGGAAGTAAAACTGAATTGTAACAACAACAATTAATGAAATATTATAAAAATGCTTTATTTCAGCATGACAATGAAAAATATAATGAAAAAAAGTACAAAAGTGGAAAGAACTTCAAATATTAAGGTGGTCAAATCGAAGCGCGAACCGGGACTGGGGTCCCTGGGATCCCGTGTGTGGTGGAAGGGTTAAATGTAGTAGCGTCAGATGAGGAATTCTATGACAGTTTTACTCCAAAATAAATATAATCGTACAATGTCACAATCAGAAAAATGTTATAATTGGATAACGGAGTGTGCAAAAATTATAAATAATTATAATAACAGAGAAAGGAGAAGAAAATTAGCGATATCGGCAGCTATTTTTGATTTAGTAGAAAAAAGGGATCGACCTTATACTAGAAAACAGTTTTGGATTAATCCATTGTTTCAAATGAGATGCCAACATGGAATTTATAATGTTCTTATATAATTTTTTTATCTTATTTGTTTTTTTTTTAATAATATATTTTATAAATAATAGATATTTATATAACCATTAAGAGCATTCTTCTTCCCACAAAGCTCTTGTAATTCTGCAATTTCTTTGAATGAGAGGTAATTTAAAAATTCCATAGTGGTTCTCTGCATTGGACTTCTAATATTAGCATCTCCTCCTCTTCCTCAGATAACAGTTTTTCTTTTGTGCTCTTTTGATTAAAATTTCTATTATTATTAATAGATCGAATATTATCTGAAACAAAAAATGAAATGTATACATACATAACATGTATATCTTCTCATTTATTTAAAAAATATATATAATAAGAAGAGCTAACGAGCCACATTGTTTAAAGTATATTATTCAAGAAAAGTAAACAACTATGACGCTGAAGTTAGCGACGTATTCGCCAGCGACGGATTCGATAAGCAGTGGTTCTCACCCAATAGAATAATCGTTAATAACTCTCGAATAATAGCTTGAAATCGATTCAAAAAAATCATGAAGATCACATCTATCATACAGAACAAATTACTACACTCATAATACATGTCTCGAAACTTGTAGTTTGCATTAAAAAAATGTAAACTTTTTACGGTACTTTCCGGTAGACAGGCTTTGCACGGGCCTGGCCCCTCGGAAAAAATCATACGGACATCTTTTCAAAGCAGTATAAGAATGCCACAGCCCGTTAAGCGTTGCAGAGTGTAGATGTTTACTTAAAAATTATGTAAACATATTTAAGCAATCTCGCCTACACAGCCTCTGCACGGACCTGGCGCCTCTGAAAAAATAATATGGACATCTTTTCGAAGGAGTATAAGAATGCCACAGCTCGTTAAGTGTTGCAGGGTTTAGATGTTTACTTAAGAGTAATGTAAACATACTTACGCAATCTCGCCTATACAGCCTCTGCATGGACCTGGCTCCTCGGAGAAAATCATATAGACATCTTTCCGAAGGAGTATAAGAATCTCACAGCCCGTTAAGCGTTGCACAGTTTAGAAGTTTACTTAAAAATTATATAAACATATTTACGCAATCTCGCCTACACAGCCTCTGCACGGACCTGGCTCCTCGGAAAAAATCATACGGACAACTTTTCGAAGGAGTATAAGAATGCCACAGCCCGTTAAGCGTTGCAGATTTTTGATGTTTACTTAAAGTTATGTAAACGTATTTGTGCAGTCTCGTTTACATAGGCCCTGCAAGGACCTGTCACCTCGTAAAAAATCATACAGGCATCTGGTTTATGGTATAGAAGTTCACCATTGTCTACTAGCGTTGAAGTGCTAATTATTTTACTAAAAAATTATGTAAATATTTTTCGTGTGCTGTTTTTTGGACGTATACGTCTTTCTCGCTCTTAGCGTTATTCAAAACCAACCGCGTGGAGGTGGCGAGAAAATCTGGTTTCGCTTTTTTTTAAATTATTATTTTTTGTTTTTTTTTTATTTTTTTGTTTTTTTATTTTTTTTTATTTTTTTTTATATTTGTGATTTTTTTTTTAATTTTGTGTTTTTTTTTGTTTTTTTATTACTTTTCTCTTTCGTTTATTGAACTTAAATTCTGAATCTTGTAACGGTGACATAATCATGTGTGAGGCAAGTCGCAATAAAACTGTAATTGTTTTTAAAATAAATATCTTAACCCGTAGTGGTCACACTGGGTCTGTCTGACCCGAGGCAATTTTTGAGTTGATGTAGTCAATAGATCAAGTAGAACGCAAATGGCGACTGTTTTTTTGCGTCGGATCAACTGGACCCAGTGTGACCAATACGTTATTTTTAAGAGGTGTGACCACTACGGGTTAAGCATGCGCAGTATTCAAACGTGGTTGATCCTTGGGATGGTGGCTGTCGTGATAGTTTAATTAACTTACTATCTTTACTCTCGCTTTTCAGGCATTCAGACTTATTTATTCCAAAATTATTCGTTTCTGTTGCAAAGGCTTGACCAGCAGAAGCAATCAATTTTTGAGATATCCATTTACGAATCTTTGGCATGTCGTCCTCTGAGAAGTATAGTAATTTACTTGTGCACACGATATAACCCCAAACACAAATATGTACACCGCAGTTTAGTCCAATACCGGAAGGCGAAATTTGGTTAGGAATATCTAAAGGACAATGCAGGATCCAGTTCTTCCAAAAAAGTGGTGGTAGGCCTTTCTTCCTAAATAGTTTCTCGATAAAACCGCAGAGCTTTGACAAAACATGTGATGATAGTGTTCCATGCAACGAGTCTAAAGCCTACGGCACACGGTGCGTTTTTTCGTGTTAAATCGCATGCGACCTAACCATGCGAGCAAACATGCTAGCTACGAAGCTAGAAATTTTGCACGCTGCGTAATGTAATGCGTATTTGCTTGCTGGTTTTCGATGATAGAAATGGTGCTATTTTCGCTGCGTGTTTTGGTGCTAGTTAAATAAAAGTAATAACCTATCACAATTAAATAACGATAGTTTGGTAATATACAATATAAATATGTCATATGACCAACTAATTTTCATATAATTTTATTCAAAACTTACTTTTCATGCCTCTTTCTCTATGACACTTATTGTTAGTTTGAAAGGTTATGTTTCAAACCGGTAACTTCTGCTCGTGTGAAGCGTAAACAATCAGCGATGCCGTCTTAATTGCATGCAAAGCTGCCAACAGAGTACACGCTGCGTAATGTAATGCGTATTTGCTTGCTGGTTTTCGATGATAGAAATGGTGCTATTTTCGCTGCGTGTTTTGGTGCTAGTTAAATAAAAGTAATAACCTATCACAATTAAATAACGATAGTTTGGTAATATACAATATAAATATGTCATATGACCAACTAATTTTCATATAATTTTATTCAAAACTTACTTTTCATGCCTCTTTCTCTATGACACTTAGTTTGAAAGGTTATGTTTCAAACCGGTAACTTCTGCTCGTGAGAAGCGAAAACAATCAGCGATGCCGTCTTAATTGCATGCAAAGCTGCCAACAGAGTAGCGAACAAGAAATCTATCAACGAAACCAGCAGCTAAACACGCACCGTATGCCGTAGGCTTAAGTATATAATTTTGTTAGATGGAAACACAATCACTACCAGCGTCCAATGATTTGCTTCGCATTTTGGCATGAGCCATATTTTGTGAGACCACGCACGCACTTTCTGGGCCCAAACACCGAAACCAAATCTTGGCGATTCATCTAGTAATGCTGAAAAGAAATGCGCATCGAAAATCAGTGGCTCTATGTCTCCAGTGTCATCTTTGGTGATTGCTAAAAATATATTTATTACGTTGTCGTCGAGTTCAGCATTAGGTAATAATGTTTGCAAAGTTTGCGCATTAATTAAATTGCCAAATGCATGGAAAGACAAAGTCTCCCAGTTCTGTTGATAATCGGTGGCCTCCCTCCACGGTAGGGGAATTTCATTAATTGGGCTTTTAATTCCATTTTCTATGGAATCATCAGGCTATTGCTGAATGCATACTAATTGCTGGTCATCGAGGGCTTTTTTTTTGTTGCTGCCACATGTCAGCACTTTTCGGAAAAGCACTGAATCCCGCATTGCACCAAGTCTCCTGGTTCATGTCAAAGTCAATTTCGGTGTCATTCTCTTGTACATGTACCTTTTTTTTCTGCGATTTTAATGGATCTGATGCTAACTTACTACGCTTCATATTTATAGATATTTTTGGTATTCGTAAATCGTCATTAGTCGATGAAACCTTTTCTTTTTTTTTACGGTTGTTGATTTGACGTGTTGTTTTTGTTCCGTATTTTCTATGGATCAGTCTTCCGTGGATGTTATTAGCTAATGTACTGATGGCCCTGGGAATTAACTCATGCGTCCATCGAAAACGTATTGTTTTATTATCTTGTTCCAATTTTCTACGGTCGCATTAGAGTTTCTTCTAATACCGAATTCCTGAATTATAATTCCGGACCATAGTGGATAGTAAGCAGCTAATTCGTCCAATAAATATTCGATGAAACGAGGGCAGTAGAACTCATTTTCGTCCCCGTTCTCATTATCAGAATCTGATAAAATTTCCTTATATATGTTAAAAAAAAACTAGTAGAATGGAGATTGTTCTCGTTACAATTTTGAATAATCACTACATTCATTCTCATCGTTTTCTTCTTCTATGCCAATATCTTCGTCAACATTTATCTCCATGTCTGCGCTGGTAAGAAAATCTGCTGATTCGCTGTTGAAATATTCAGCTAATGAGACGTCATGTGATTGGCTTTTCTTTTTCGTTAAAAATAATTTGCAGATTGTTCTAAAAACCATTCTTGCGTTTTTTAAATTTATTTTATGAATGAGCAACGTCACAGCACACCTCATAATGTTTCTCAAATCCTCGTAATTTGAAAACTGTTTTGTTCGTTTTATCGCCGCTTTTATGAAATGGCTAGAACAAATATGAATAATCGTTATCGGATATTCATATTTGTTAGAGCCATGAACTCGCTTCCAAGTGTATTGCAGGTAGAAGCTAAGGTCCATATTATTGAAAGCTTTGCAAGTGGCCTGGAGCATGGCTTTACTAAAGTCAACTTCAACTTGCGACACTAACGGTCTCGATGTTGTCATCTTTTTCAATGCCGAAACAAACAGTTCCAAATTTTTTTCGATGCTGTATACATCATGACCACAGGTTATAAATTCGAGCACAGCAACTGGAACGGAATCACCCCCTGGAGTGACCACACAGTAATAAAACACCCTCTTTGGACTATCGGGGGGTTGCAAAAATATGGATCCGGTTGCATCAAAATACAAACATAGTACACCGGATTTCATCAATTCAATTACAAGTCGAAGTTGCCTTTCCGAAAATAAGGTCACTAAGGAGAAGGATGGATATACAGAATATCCTTGGATAAAACAATATGAATAATAATAAGGGCAATGAGCCAAATACAAAACGCAAGACAAATATATCAAATTAAGTATAATATAATATTTAAACGTTAATACAGACGTTGGATAAATCCTTTTACGAATTTTCCGGTCCATTTTACGTCAGCGTCAAGTTCATTCTTCAATTGAACAAGGAATTGATGAAAATCTTTTATTACGTCCAAGCTCCGATTCCGGGAGAAGCTGCGGAAGAGCGCAACGAACTCTGCCCGAGATTCGGTCACGCTCGATCCCCAAATTTCGGAAGGGGCAACGGAGGAGCGTCACCGAGTTCGGGCTCTCGCAGGTACACACCGTGGAGTGTCCTGCGAGTCGATCGTATCTTTAAATGCTCCGGAAAATGGGTCAGTGTCTCGAAAGAGACACTATGACGCCTTTTTCCGTGAGCGGTCACGATCGTTGGTCCTTTAATTTAGGTCAGGGAACTTAATCCCTATGACCTGGGAGTGGACCTGTGCGATCTAACGGGAATTGAAGAAGGAATACGAGAAAGGGTTTAATAAATGAACTTGAAGCGGGTTTTACATTTTAAAATTAAATTTCTTACGCATTTATTTGTAACGATAACAATATACATAATAAACATTATTCGTGACTATAATTGAATGGAAAAAGAAATTACGAGACGAACTAACATTACAAGAAATAAACTTACTAAAATATAAGTACAATAAAAAAAATAAAAATTTTAAATGTCGTGTGGGTGTATATGTGTGTGTACGAGAGGGATGGGAGAAGAGTTAAGAGAAGTTCCTTTGGCAGGAACAGGAGACTGCGGGTCGGACGGCGTTCATGCGAACGAAAAAGGGGATGGAGATTCCTGGGAGATACATCACAATTTCGTGATCTGGAAAAAGATCTGCGGGATGGAAGGAGGTGGAAGAAAAGTCAGTGGGAGGGAAAAGTTGTGCGGGGTAGGAGGTGGTGGCAGGGGGAGGAAAGGTTTGCGGGGGGTAGGAGGTAGTGACGGGCGAGGAAGAGTTTGTTCAGGGAAAGAGGAGGTGACAGGAGGAAGAAAGGTTTGTGGGGGGTAGGAGGTGTTGACAGGGGGAGGAAGAGGTTGTTCGGGGAAAGAGGAGGTGGTGACGGGAGGGAGAGGTTGTTCGTCGAAGGAGGTGGCGACGGGAGAAGGTGAGTGAGGTTCTATGAGTGGAGGAGGAGTGGGAATCTCGTCCAGGGAAAGGGGAGGAAATCTCTCGTGCATTGGGAGAGGGAAAATCGAGGGGGAATCAAGGGGAGTTAGAAGAGGGAATTTGGTGAGGTCAAGGGGAAACTCTGAGGAATCAACGGGGGAGTAGAAGGGTTCCGGATATTGTACGTGTGTAGATGTGGGTGTGCGTGTGTCCGTGGCAGACTGAGCGGAGGGAGGCGTAACAATAACTGAAGGACGCGGTGTAACGTCTACGGGGAGAAGCGGCGTAGCGTCTACGGGGAGAAGCGGCGTAACCAACGGTTGACGGGGCCGCGGACTCCTACGGTTCTTAATGTAAGGGCTCTTCGGCGAGGCTCCTTAGAGGCACCCCGAGTGCGCACTAAAATTTGAAGGTGGTGTTAAGAAATGAGAATGTAAAAAATTAAGATTGGAGTTTGCGTGCACAATATTCATTACGCATACTCCTTGAGGAAGGTGAAGGAATGAGGAAGGCAGCGGGAATGTCTTACTTGTATAATAACTGAAGAAAAGGTGGCGGCGATCAATCCCTCACGGTGCGGTCAGCGATATAGAGGTTCCTGTGGAATCTCCAGGAGGCAGGATGCAAAAAGGCCTTGGAGGGGCCTCGGAGGCGCACTGTCGGTCGACGGGCCGTAGATGGGCCTCGGTGCACTGATTTTAATTTAACACCAGATCTTGGTCAGTTGACTCGGACGATGCCTCGGACAACTGACTGTCGACCAAAGAGGTGACTGAGCGAACAAGAGAGAGACCGGACAGTTGACTCGGGCTTATCACCTCGGACAACTGACACGCTGAACTGAAGATTACTACTGACGCTGTGCGCTTCCGAGGGCCTCGTATTTATACCCCAAAAGGGCGGGCTTTTCCTTTGTCTAAAGTTTTTGCAACGCTAGCAACTAGTGACATGATTTACGATTTTTCTTAACTCCTATCGATATTGATATCTAGCGTCTTCTAGGAAGAGCTCCGGGAATAAAGGATTTTACGATTTTTGCTAGGTCCTATCGAGGTTGATCTCGCGTGTTCTCGGGGCGTTAAGAAAAATAAAGTAATTTACAATTTTTCTTAAGGGTTTTATGCGTGGGAAATTACTGTCGGGACCACGTCGCGCTTTGTTATAGATAATATATATGACCAGAAGAGTCGTTGGTTTCGCGCTCCATTTACATTTATTGTATGTCAAATAAACATCGCCGTGGGAAATCCTATAAGAGTTTTACGTTTTGGCACGATGGACATGGCGCCAGTTATTTTTTTAAGCTAGTTTTCTTAGAGTTACGGATCATTCCCAGATGATACTTTAGAGTGTTTGTTATCTAGTGACCGCTTAGAAATATATGGTTTCGCAATTTTTATCGCCGCCTACCCTTTGTACGCAAGTTGTTTTCCTCGTTTGATTTTTCTTTTGAGTGGCTTTTACGAGTCTCCCGCCGCGTGGTGTTTACTTAGGCCTCTATTATCAGATATCCGCGCTCGGGCCCTTCTCGTAAATCTCACTCTGGTCATGACGCTGACCAAGATCCTTTAAAAGAAAAGAATCGTGGAGTCTACAGGACGTAACACTTTATCCAAATCAAATTTTTGGTTGTCCTCACTTTTAATTTTATTTAAAATCATGCCGGATGGTGCATAATTTCTGTTTCCAGCCTGTAGCACGTTTTCATCTATTTCCGATATTAACTTATTGGCTAGAATAGATGGATTATAAATTTTTAACTCTTCTGCAATTCTTTTTCGGTCGTCGTAACTTATATGCCTACGATGAATTTCCTGTGCGGTGTGGTTATAAGGCCCAATTTGATAAACGTCAACTGTCTTTTGAGAGTTCGATTTCATGGGTTCCATGATTCTAAATAAATATTTACAGCAACCGTCCATGGCGCAATGAGCAGAAGCTTTAAACGGAATGTATTTTTTCTTTCGGGATCCATATTCTAATTTTGAGGTATCGAACACGACAACACATTTTGTGATAATCTTCTGATCTACCATATATTTATTAAACTCATTAGTCCAGCCTGCAATAAATTTAGGTTTAGGTGGGTCCCAAAACTTGTCGAAAAACTGAGGGGGTAAAATAATGTGTCCTATTAACTTTTTCTCAACATTGTCATTATTTTCTGACTCTTTCCTTTCCAAATTAAAGTTCACGTCTGAAGCACCATTACAGATATCACTATTGTCAGCGGTGAATATTTCCTCCGATAAATCTTTGTTCTCATCTGATTTTACTGTACTTTGAGAGGACTTTACAAAAAGATCAATGTCGCTGAAAGTATTGTTCAAATCTGATGTTTTTGTACTTTGAGAAGACTTTTCAAAAAGGTCAATGTCGCTCAAACTATCGTTTAATTTTGCCTTACCATAGCATTCTTCATTTTGAAACAACCCATTATCGGTGTTCTCATATATTTCCTGTCGTTCAGAGGAGACATTATTACCGATATCATTCGTCCCCCCAATTTGTTCTGGTTTAGCCAGTGAAAAACCGGAAGTTGTCTTTTCGCGTACATCTGACATGCTATCAAGGTCTTTTCGAATGTCCGTCGCATGTCGCCTTAAAATATCGGGTAAATATTTCGAATTACACAGTCAGCCTCAAATGACTTCCGAGTGACCTTGACCTTGACCTTGACCTTGACCTTCAAGAAGGTCAAGGTCATTGACCATTCCCGTCGCTCGTCCTTCGTTAAAAAGTTATTAACAATCATAGTTTTAAAATAAACGCATTATTTCTGCTATACATGTATGATATGAAGTACTATTCTACATCTTTCCCTGTTCAGAAACGTTGAACTTTCCACGCGAAGTAACTTTTACCCTTACCCCCCTGCACAGGGGCACACGACTTCTACGATTGTACTGTTGCTATGATAGTACTGTCGGGGCAGACCTCTGACGACAGTGTGGGTGCAGGGGGGGGTGGCCGGAGGCCGAAGGCCGCCTCCTTGCACCCGCCCGCCCGTGTGTGTGTGTGTGTGTGTGTTCCACTCATTATATGTATAATGATTATGAGTCTATTACTTGATGTTTTACACGCACGCACGCACGCACGCACCCACACCGTCGTCAGAGGTCTACCCCGACAGTACTATCATAGCAACAGTATAATCGTAGAAGTCGTGTGCCCCTATGCAGGAGGGGGTAAAAGTTACTTTACAAATAAAGTAGGTGCACAGGGGAGAGGGGGATGAGAGTTGCTTCGCGTAGAAGATTTAACACATTTACATAAGGGGAGAGGGTGCAGAATAGTACTTAATGGCTTCTCTATATTCATTAAATAATGTATCGTCAAGTAATGAATAAAATGAGTAAATATTAGCAGCAACGGAAGCTTTTATAACCATTTTAATACCATTATCCACGTAAATAGTATGCAGAATATACGCAGAAATAGTACATTATTTTTAAATCTTTTTTGGTTAATAACTTTTTAACGAAGGACGAGCGACGGGAATGGTCAATGACCTTGACCTTCTTGAGGGTCAAGGTCAAGGTCAAGGTCACTCGGAAGTCATTTGAGGCTGACTGTGTAATTCGAAATATTTACCAAATATCGTAACATTTACGATTATATTTCTTTAAAGTTCGGATATCCAAAGTTCTATTACAAATTATTTGGCATATTTCTGTCAAAACTGTCCGATCAAATTTATTTTCAATACCACAAAGGAAATTAAAAACATCGTCGTTGTACTTCTACATAACAACAATAATGCTTTGGCAATAACAGAAACTGATATCGCATCAGACATTTTCTTCGCTAATGATAACCCTTTTAAACATACATTGAGTTATTCAACAGAAAGCCTCAAATTAATACCTTTAAAATAACTTTAACACAGTATTCTAGCAGAGATACAGATAGCTTGTCCGTAACCTACATAAAGTTTTCGTAAAAAATCCCTCCGTTGCCGCGATAGTCATAAAATCCGTGGACAGCATAGTCCACGATGGATAGTCATAAAATCGCGGCAGCAGAGGGATTTTTTACGAAAACTTTATGTATATTAAGGACAGGATATCTGTATCCTTGCTGGAATACAATGTTAAATTATTTTAAAGGTATTAATTTGAGGCTTTCCTTTTAAAAACTCAATGTATGTTTAAAAGGGATATAACAATTCTTATATGGGTATTTCCGCCACCTATCGAAGGAATACGAAAAAGGTAAGTTACGGCCGCATGCTTTGTTTCAAGCAACCTCGCCTACACAGCCCCTGCATGGACCTGGCACCCCGGAAAAAATCGTACAGCCTTCTTTTTAAAGGCATATAAGAATGTCACGGCCCGTTAAGCGTTGCAGACTTTACTGTGAGGTGAGATCGATTTAAAAACTTACCTTTTTCGTATTCCTTCGATAGGTGGCGGAAATACCCATACAAAAATCGGTCCACGGATTTTATGACTATCGCGGCAGCAGAGGGATTTTTTACGAAAACTTTATGTATATTAAGGACAGGATATCTGTATCCTTGCTGGAATACAATGTTAAATTATTTTAAAGGTATTAATTTGAGGCTTTCCTTTTAAAAACTCAATGTATGTTTAAAAGGGATATAATTAGCAAAGAAAATGCCTGATGCGATATCAATTTCTGCGGTCGTCAGAGCATTATTGTATATAGGAAGTACAACGACGATGTTTTTAATTTTCTTCTAGTATTGAAAATAAATTTGATCGGACCGTTTTGACAGAAATATGCCAAATAATTTGTAATAGAACTTTGGATATCCGAACTTTAAAGAAATATAATCGTAAATGTTACGATATTTTAACAAACCAATTTTCAAATGATGAGGATTTCAGAAACATTATGAGGTGTGCTGTAACGTTGCTCATTCATAAAATGCATTTAAAAGACGCAAGAATGGGTTTTAGAGCAATCTGCAAATTATTTTTAACGAAAAAGAAGAGCCAATCACATGACGTCTTATTAGCTGAATATTTCAACAGCGAATCAGTAGATTTTCTTACCAGCGCAGACACGGAGATAAATGTTGACGAAGACATTGGCATAAAAGAAGAAAACGATGAGAATGAATGTAGTGATTATTGAAAACTGAAACGAGAACAATCTCCATTCTACTATTTTTTTTTCACATATATAAGGAAATTTTATCAGATTCTGATAATGTGAAAGGGGACAAAACTGAGTTATACTACCCCCGTTTCATCGATTACTCATTGGACGAATTAGCTGCTTGCTATCCAGTATGGACCGTTATAATTTAGGAATTCGGAATTAGAAGAAATTCTAAAGCGTCCGTAGAAAATTGGAATAAGATAGTAAAACAATATATATGTACATTAGCTGATAACATCCACGGAAGACTGATCCCTAGAAAATACGGGACAAAAACAACACGTCAAATCAACAACCGTAAAAAAAAGAAAAGGTTTCGTCGACTAATGACGATTTACGAACACCAAAAATATATTTCAAAAACAATTGCAGTTTTATTGTAATTTGCCTCTCCAGACTATTCCACCGTTACAATTTTCAAAATTGTAGTAAAATAAACGAAAGAGAAAAATAAAAAAGAAACAAAAAAAACACGAAATAAAAAAAGGAACAATGAACTTAAAAAAAAAAACAGAAAAAACAGAAAGAATAAAAAAAGCAAGACCAGATTTTCTCGCCACCTGTACGCGGTTGGTTTTGGATAACGGTAAGAGGGAAAAACACGTACATGTCAAAAAAACAGCACACGAAAAATATGTACATAATTTTTTAGTAAAATAATTAGCCCTTCAACGCTAATAGACAGTGGTGAACTTCTATACCATAAAAAGTATGCCTGTATGATTTTTTCCGGGGCGCCAGGTCCGTGCAGAGGCTGTGTAGGCGAGATTGCGTAAATATGTTTACATAACTTTTAAGTAAACTTCTGAACTGTGCAACGCTTAACGGGCTGTGGGATTCTTATACTCCTTCGGAAAGATGTCCATATTATTTTTTCAGAGGCGCCAGGTCCGTGCAGAGGCTGTATAGGCGAGATAGCGTAAATATGTTTACATAACTTTTAAGTAAACTTCTAAACTGTGCAACGCTTAACGGGCTGTGGGTTTCTTATACTCCTTCAAAAAGATGTCCATATTATTTTTTCAGAGGCGCCAGGTCCGTGCAGAGGCTGTGTAGGCGAGATTGCTTAAATATGTTTACATAATTGAGGCGTTGGAGTGCAATACCTGCCAAGTCCAAATTATGGCATTTCGTGAAAAACGCGAAAAACTAATAACTTTAAGGGTAATAAAAATTAGGCAATTTTGATAATGACGATACATTACATGATAAAAAATAAAACTTTTACATGGTATGTGGTACATCATAGTTTAATAGTGTTAAAAGAATTGCAATTTAAAAAATGGACATGGCGGATTTTGATGCAAAATTTGGGACTTGGCTTGATTTTATCGGCATTTCTTATGGACTTGGATGGTTTTGACGCGAAATTTGGGACTTGGCTTAATTTGATCTGAATATCTTATGGACTTGGCATTTTTTGAAGTAAACTTCATAAGAAAAAAAGTTTATATCAAAAATATACAGAAATAATGTGTTTTATAAAAAATAACAAAATTAATTACGTTTATAATGTTATATTTAAGCCCAATGTTATACAATGAATACATATTACACAATATCATTGTGAAAATTAATACAGATGTATTTTACGAAAAATAAAAATAAAAATAATACAAACAAAAAAATTACGATGATTCTTCATCACTATCCGATTCATATTCACGTTCAATAACGGGAACATTTAAGGTTATCGATATTCTGCCATGACTCACCAAAATGCTTTTTTAACAAATCTTGTAAACAAATCTTTCAACTTTGCTGATTTAACATTGTGACCAATATCGATTAAATTTGGTTCTACAGTACTAAAACGCGCACCTTTCTTTAAAATAGGTTTTGAGCTAGTGTACGATTCCGACAAAAACTTCAGTGCTTCTACTGTAACTGATCGATTTATACGTTTTATGATTAGTTTTTTGACTTTCGAAATCTTGAAATGAAAATTGTTACTTGCTTTTAACACTCTGAGGGCTTCGGTCTTCCAATCATATGGGTGCCAATCTCTTCCACCTCTTAATACACTACAATTTGCGTTTGTGATAAGTGAAATATAATCTTCTGGATCCAGTATTGTATCGAGTCTCTTGACACTCTTCTCAATTTGGCCAAAAACCCGATCAGCAGGCATATAAGAATGTCCGGTAACTGGAAACACTAATTCCACCGTCTTCACATGTTTAGGGGCATCGATTGATAGCCATTTACAAATGGCAAGTAAAACAATCGTATTTTTATTTTGGCCTGCACAACCATCAGACACTAAGCGAACTACTCGAATGTTGGTATCATCACTCCAATCACGACTTGTTAATCTATGATATAGTATCGATGCTATTTCGTTAAATCCTTTAGCATACTCGTGTTCCAACCAAACATAGGAATAAACAGTGTCTTTCGATAGCGTTCCTTGTGAAGAACCTTCTACAATAGTTGAATTATAAAAATACAATTGTCGCTTGTAATAGCATATTTGGTCTGGAATCTTAGGCAAAGGCAAATTTTTTTCACAGTCATAACTTAATGTCAATAAATCAACACGAGATTCTTTAAGTTGTGTATAAAAAAATTCTGCTTCTTTTAGGTGAGTTGACCTTTGTCTTTCTAAATCAATTTTACATTCTTCATTCAAAGCACGTTTAATTTGTTCTTGTAATGATAGACATGTTGAGCAAACATCTGTCCGAGGTGATCCAAATCCAATATTAAAATGCAAATGTAAGATATTTCGGAAAAAAGTTTCTTTAACTTGAAAATCAGTTGTTGCATTTGTGTTGTAGAGACGGAAAAGTTTTCGTTCATTTAAATCACTGGATAGATAAATACGCTTCAGACTTTTACCTCTTGCATAGTGAGATTCATTCCCTCTAAACGATTTTATAAATTTCATTACACTTTGTTTTTTTTGCGCGTATTTTTGGGTTTTGCGATCACCTCCACGAGTTTCCTTTCTGACACTGCCCGTCAAGTTAAATGATTTTACAATATTTTGAACACGAGTTTTTTTAACGCACAAAATTTTACAAAAAGCATCGCGACAAACACGCACCAATTACTTTTGTTTTTTAATGTAATACACAATAGATATGCTTTTTTGTGTTTTTTCACCTGATTTAGGACGTCTTCGAGTTGGCTGCTTCAAACTACAATATTTTAATATGAAGCTATCTTGATCCTTTTTAATAGATGTGGCATAAAATGTTGCATGAAATTTTCTGACGTCATTTCTGGTAAGACTGCTACATTTCAATGGTGATTTAGATGGATGCTTAACATTTCGGAGCATGTGGCGGAAAAGTCGAGGAATACCTGATAAATTAAATCAACAAAGTTAATTACTAAATTTAAACTGAAGAATATGTTGACGATGGTCAATAAATAATGTATTAAATAAATAAATAATCAATTAATTAAAAAATCATAAAATTTTAATTACAAAGTTAATTACAAAATACATTAAATAGACATGTAAGAATAGAATTTTATTTAATTTACCTTTCTTTTTTTTCTTTACTTCTTTTCCACGAAGCACTGTTTTTAACGCGTCTTTTCCCATCACCGTACGGCACCTCGGACACTTGTACATCACACATGATCAAGACATAAACTGATATTACGTGACTAAGAAAGTCGAAGATTTGCAAAATCAAACTGTGTTTATATTTACATTATCACGGCAGACGTATAAATTTCACAAATATAATGCAATTAATGAATTCATATTTACATCAAGGGCCATTTCAGCAATTCATTTCAATATTTAATACTATGTTATGATGTTTTTCTCAGAAATAAATAATGATTTAATACATTTTATAAATTGACGGACATGGCATGTTCCGGAATAGGATAAGTTTCGCGCTACACAGGCCGAATAAAGGATCGATTGCGCCATCCATCGATTCTGTCCGTGAATCTTTCGTCGCACTCACCGCGCCGTCTTGCGAATATCATTACTCCAATTTAGCCGCATATTTGGATACCGATGTCGCTGTCGTCCTGCCGATTCATCGCGCTAATCGCGCAGCGCGATTCTCCCCTCAGACACAAATCAGTACTTGCCGTGTCAAGTCGTGCTCTCAATTACTCGACGAAAGCAGCAGCTTTCTTTCTACGTGTTCGCTACCGCGACTCGTTACTTTGTTCTTCTCATCACGGCTACCGTCGTGGATGAGTATCGGCGTATTAACAGCAGTTAATCGTCGCTCTCGTCGTGCCACGCGAATAACACTGCGTTTACTGTGAATAAAGCTTGCTTACAACAAGTGAAAAGAGGAGTGCTCAGTGGTCTCATCCTTCCAGTCCACTAATCCATTCCGTCATTCGAGATCTCAGTCGAGATCGAAACAGCGATTCACACAACATCGAACATGGCAGGTTTTGAAATGATCATTTTTGGGACTTGGCAACTTTTTGATTTGCGAAACAAATTGACTCCTTTGTAAAGAGCACTATAAATTTTGTACACTTATTGCAACATTAGGAATAACTAAAATGGATGAAAAATAATGCAGTTTTTTATTTATCTCGATTTTTATTTTTTTTGGACATGGCAGGTATTGCACTCCAACGCCTCAATTTTTAAGTAAACATCTACACTCTGCAACGCTTAACGGGCTGTGGCATTCTTATACTGCTTTGAAAAGATGTCCGTATGATTTTTTCCGAGGGGCCAGGCCCATGCGAAGCCTGTCTACCGGAAAGTACCGTAAAAAGTTTACATTTTTTAAATATAAACTACAAGTTTCGAGACATGTATTATGAGTGTAGCAATTTGTTCTGTATGATAGATGTGATCTTCATGATTTTTTTGAATCGATTTCAAGCTATTATTCGAGAGTTATTAACGATTATTCTATTGGGTGAGAACCACTGCTTATCGAATCCGTCGCTGGCGAATACGTCGCTAACTTCAGCGTCATTAAACAACTGTAAATAACTGTCATTGACATTGATGACTTTATTATAAGAACAAAGAAACTCTATGAACAAATTATAATTAGATAATTTAATTTATACATTAAAATTGTAAAATAAGTCAATTTTTTCTTTTCAATTTAATGTTTTAAAACTTCAAGAATTTATTATATTTATCTGACCTTGATTATCACCATGAAAAGGTACAGATGCTATTGTTTCAGCGCCCTGTATCAAGCTTCTTCTAACAATAGTAATATATTAAATTAGTTTTTCTTCGTTTACCGATGATGGTCATATTAAAGGCCGAATCGCGTAATCGTCCTGCGCGTCGTCCTCCTTCCCGACGCCAGCATTCTTCATCGATCCGTATCATTGATCGGATCTCGCGTGTCGCTTCAATAAGATCTAGCGCGTTTACGTACGTCGTGAATTACAAGCTTCGAGTCAATGATAAGGTGCACCGAACTAATTTGAAAGAGGCTATCAGAGCCCTTGATCGCGATCCTGGGACAAATATACCGCAGGATAAAGCGGGTGTCACACGATCTCCGTGCCTGACAAATACGCAACAACTTTTTGGTTTTTTTACTAATAATAATAAAAATTTCGTTTTAATATTCTACGAAATACAATATAATTTCGCTAAATCTATCCAGCGTCGTGGTATATGGTCATTTTTACTTCCTTTATTGCTAACAATAGTTTTTCCATCCTCTAAAAATATTATTAAACAACAAATTTAATAATTTTTGTAATTATAACTAAAGTAAAATATATATGGTATATATACATATATAAACTACCTAATACAGGGTAAAAGTACAAATTATCATCTGTAATGAAATTAGAATATCCTTGAAGACATTCATGTGTGGGTACTTCGTCCTCATTACATATGGTTTCACATTTAATCTACACGTTTGAACACGAGACTACAAAAAATATTTTAGAAAATATCTTATACAACAATATTATTTATTTTACAACAATTTATTTTAACAATTTATTTATTTCGATGCTTTTTGCGTACGTTACATAAAATATTCTTGACATAACTTATATGATTAAAAATAACAGATTTATCTTATATACATGTAAAACAAGACATAATGTTAAAAGACATAATAATAATATAATATAATAATATAATATAATAATAATAATATAATATAATAATAATATGAGACATAATAATTCATCAACAATATTATTATACTTACCATTTCATTATCCATTGTTAAAATCTTTATCGCTCACTAATGTCGCTTGTAGTTGGAAAAATCGAACTACATTTCACGTCGCTAGCGACTTACATGACATCATCACATCGCAGAAAACGAGCGTCGAGCGACATCGTGAAAATGTATCTTTAGCCTCACAAAATAAAATGATATCTTTTTAGATTGCGCCAATTGTGAAAGGAATATATTTTCTTGCCACATATACATATAACATATACTTTATTTCAAAAAGTAAAAGTACAAAAAACTTGGCGCTGCTAGATCTTGACAACACCACTTAAGATCTAATCAATAATATCTCTCTCATATTATGTTCTCTCTTAAAGCCGAAACACTTTTTTCTGAAACAAAAATTTTTCAAGAAAATGCATATTTTTCAAAAAATTAACCTGGTATGATCACTATGTTTCATCCTGTGTATACACATCAAAATTAACGCAGCATTTGTTCTACCCTGTAAAAATTTCAAGATGGAAGAACTTCGTGAAAAATCATCGAATCGAAATGGTTAAGAAAGCATTTTACAGTTTGAAATCTCTACTTTTCAGATCAGTACTTTAGAAAACGATCTTATAGATACTTTATCGAATTACATAAAGATAAATGAAAACGCATCAAATTTCAAAATTTTGTACAAGATTTATGAAGTTTCACGGCGCGAATTAAAAATTTTCCTTATTTCCTGTTATGTAGACACTGTTATGTAGTTTTGATGCATTTCATTTTTGTAAATATTATCAGGTTTACAGTTAGAAAAGACTTGTAATAATTTGCTTTGGTGTAAAAAAAAGACATGAATATGACACGCAAGATAACGAATAATATATTGAGCACAAAATGGAAAGTTTATATACAAAAATAATAATAATTTGTTTACACATAACGTTGTATTCAAATTCTAAGTGTATGATTCATTTGCATACTTCCTAGCGAAAATACAAGTCGGAGCGTAAGTCGAATGTAAAGGGAGAATAACAAAACAAATAAGTATATATGCGTTCAAAGGAGCGTAGATTAAAACAATGGAATATAAATAAAGCATAAAACGTTTATGAATTGTTTCAACGCTTCTTTTATGTTCCATTATTCTAATCTATGCTTCTTAAAACATTTGATTATGTTCGCTCTTCTTTACATTCAATTCACATTTCTTCTTACACTATTTACGCAAAGGCTGTAACAATTGTTCACTGCTAATCATAGCGACTTCTGCGAACGGAGTTTATTTTTATTCTTTTTCTAATGCTGTGATTGGCTTTGCTTAATTGATACATATGCAATTGATATACATCATGCTCAAACATAGTAAAATTTCGACAGTAACATTAATCATAGTGTAATTACATTTGATGTCAATATTATATCAATAAAAATTGAGCTTGAAATTATAAATATAAAGATATGCAGAAATAATAAAGTATTAAAAATTTCTAAGTGCATTTAATTTATATATATATATATATATATATATATATATATTAATTCAATTAAACCGTTCGTTCCATATACATATGTGTATACACTGTAAAAAATAAAATGTTAACATTAACACAAAAATGTTAATTTTAACATTTTTGCATGTCTCAGAAAATCCACTTAACGTCTTTGAGTTAAAATTAACATTTTATTTTTTACAATGTACATACAAAAAATAAAATTAATTTAACAAACTGTCGCATCCTTTTTTCAGAAGTACTAACGACAGCTCGTACTTTTACTTGTACCGCATTTCATACATGTGGTACTGTCCTCTCGGATTATTAATAACGTTTATACTCGGACTTTTCGTCAGCAATCTGTCTCGTTTATTCATCAAGAATCAAAATGACGAGTTAGACACCAATTTATTCTTTCCTATAATAGCGCGACGTATGCGTTATAGACGACGTAATAATATAAAGAATAAAGGAAATTCTCCGCTAAACAGAAGATATTCTCTTAGTGACATAATCCATGGAAAAGATGATACAGCTGATGTTCGTGCATTGGCTGCTGATACAGCCCTTATATAAAGGTTCGGCGTTGAAATAAATGTGCCACAAATAAAAATGTAATTTACTAAAAGAAGAATTCCTAGGCTATTGAAATGATTTTGAACTCTTCCTTTTTTACTTTTGACAATCAATATTATTAACAAAATTATGGAACAACTATGGGTTCACCGATTTCACCTATGATTGCGAATTTGGTGATGAGCGAATTGGAATGTTAGGTAATTGAAGGAATAGATTTTGAACTACAGTTTTATTATAGATATGTAGATGATATTATTTTATGCGTTCCGAATTCAGAAATTTAAAAAATAACTGAGAAATTTAATTCATATCACGAGAGATTACAATTTACTTTAGAAGTGGGGGGTAACTCGATTAACTTCTTAGACTTGACTATTATTATAAAAGACGATTTTCTCATTTTTAACTGGTACCAGAAACCGACGTTTTCTGATAGATTTTTGAACTATTTCTCTCAACATCCGACTTTCAAAAAAAGAGGTATTATTTTTAATTTGGTAGATAAGGTGTTTTATCTTTCTCATCCAAAATTTCACAATACAAATCTGAATATGATAATTGAGATTTTGATACAGAATGTCTATCCTTAAGTTTCATATTCGAAAATATAAATAAAAGAATCAAATGGTTGATAGAAAAGTTTAATAAAGTTAAGATAAATTCTGACAGAGATGAGATCATACAAGAAATATAACAAAAAGATAAATGTAAATGGTTTTGTGTTTCATACATAGAAGTGACGGCTAATAAATTCCAAAATTTATTTGAGAATAATATTGATCAAAAAGTTTCTTTTTGTAGTTTTAACAAACTCAATAAATTCATAAAAATCTCAGAAAGTGTAAAGCCTAATCGAGTCTTGAAAACAAGATGTTAATGTTTATTATATTATGTGAATTTATATACTGCATATGTAGTATATAAATTCTACATTACCTTACTGATGAGTCCAGTAGTGGAAGCCGGGACGAAACGCCAACTTGTGATATTCTTCGCAATCTTTAAATTATTACTTTAATATTAAATTTTAATATATGTCTTTCAACATATTATTAAGATCTAATAAGATGCTACAGGCATCAAAAATTGGTTAGATTGATTCTCAATTTAACTAAGTGATATTACTGCGGTAGTGAATATGTATGCGTCAAGGCTGAAAATTTATCAGCGTCGCGGGGGGGACTACATACGCAGTATATAAATTCACATAATATAATAAACATTAACATCTTGTTTTCGACTCGATTAGGCTTTACACTTTCTGAGATTTTTAAATCATACGAGTCAATTAGTATTATCTTTCATGAAATTCATAAAAGTACAAAAAGACAAAATTAACTAACGAATAAAAAGGGAATGTTGTATATAAAATTAATTGCAATAATTGTGATGCTTCATACGTAGGATAAACGGGCAGAAAATTAAAGACTAGAATTGCGGAACACAATAGTATATTGTGTAACGAGTGGGGGTTAGTTGTTTATTGTGCAACGGACGCGAGCGCACGAGCGAAGCGAGTGCGCATGCGCGCCCGCTTTGCGCTATAACAAATAAACCCCCACCCGTTACACATAGGCTTTTTCATTATGAATGCTCACTCTTCTGCGCAAAAGCGTTGCGGTATAGGGCACATTACGTGCACGCGTTATGAAAAAAACATTTACAAAGTAAATCTTCATCACTTTCTGTTATTTCAGAACATAGAAAAAAGAAGAATCACGATTTTGATTGGGAAAATATAACTGTTTTGGATGAAGAAAGATTTTATAACAAACGCATAATATCAGAGATGATTTTCATTAATAAACAGTCTAACGGTTTAAATTTAAAGACAGACACAGAACTACTAAATAAATGATGCATAGATTTAATAAATAATAACACAAGTATACTAATAGAAATTGAAAGTCATTTGACTCTTATCGACAAATTTCTAGATTCTTTTCCTCAGTTCAGATATAACCATAATATTAACAAGACACAATTAGTATGTTTAAGACATGTTTGTTACATCTAAAATTATTGGAATTAAATTAAAGTGATATATTTTGTGTAAAATAATAATAAGAATAATTACGTTGCAGATTATATATATTTTATATATGCAAATATTTCAAAACAATTACAAAAATTAAGTAAAAAGCAATTTTTGTAATTGTTTTGAAATATATAAGAGAGTCTATAATTTAATTATATTATAAATTTTTAATATTTTTTATGCAAATATTTGTTGTGTTGATCTGAGGGTAAGCATAATAATTGGTCAAATATAGATATAAATTAAAAAAGTAAATTACAACATATTTAATATTATAACATTCAGACAACAGTATCGTTACCAATAAGCTGAGAAACTTCATTGGCCGAGGGTTGTGCTTATGCTTAGACAACTTAAGAATACAATCGAAATATGAATTTATAACATCCTGCACCGCTGAAGATGGCAAAAAACTATTACCAAAACGTCCAGAATCGTTCTTCGTTTAGATCAAGAATTAGATTAAATAAGTTTTGTTAAATTATAACTAACACTGTAACTCTATTTGCCTTTACACCGATGTATAATTTTTGATTACGTAGGTTTATATATTTATTATTAATTGCGAGAGTCGTTATCTTGATATTGTTTTAATATTAAAAGTTTTAAAATTATTAATTGTGCGACAATTTAATTAACAATGTGCCGATAACTTTATTTAAACAACTTGTCAGAATTCAGACAGACTTTTGACACGATAATTTGCATCTTAAGGCTGGACCCGCCTGTATTATCGATAAAACAAGCGTTTTTGACGTTTTCGTTCCTGTCTAACCTCTTTACAGTAGTTTCACAGAATAAAAATTCTTTCTCCACGATTAAAATATCTGAGCTAATGTACCTGGCCCTGGTGTATATTGTGTCCAAAGCTGGAAAAAGTATGAAATCACAGATTTCTTTATCCATTTTTATCTTCAGCGTTGGTCACCATATTGAGGATAAGTGGATAAAGAAATCTATGATTTCATACTTTTTCCAGCTTTGGACACAATATACACCAGGTACATTAGCTCGAATATTTCAATCATGGAGAAGGAATTTTTATTCTGTGAAACTACTGCAAAGAGGTTCGACAGGAACGAAAACGTCAAAAACGACGTGTTATCGACTTCGATCAAGTTCGGCCGTCACTCCAGCATCCCCTTAAGCGCAATGTGTTCAATTCCGCACTCGTTGAGGCGCGGCGAATTATACGAACGATAAGTACTACCGAAGAACTATGTCACAAAAACAGTTGTTTTGCCGATGGTCGGAGATGGAATGATGAGCTGAGCCTGAACAGCTGACTTCGGCGGACGCTTTGTTTTTTCTCAGAGGACTAAACGGTCGCGGAAATCGACAATAACGGGTGCTTTCCAGCAAGGACAGAATCAGACACTGTGTAACACAGAGAATCATTTCATTCTCGTTTAACGTAGGCAAACAACAGGGATGCAATGATTCACTGTGTTACACAGTGTCTACTTGTGTCGTAGCTGGAAAGCAGCCAATAACTCGCTTCGTGAGCGCGATACGTTCTCTGAGAATTCTAGAAAGATTTACATATAATCGCTCGGATTCCCGAACAGCCGATAAAATTTATACCAAACTTTAATAATTTAAATATAACTTGGCAAATGTTCACCTTTGTACAGCCCGCTCCAATAACCTCCGAATAACCTTAATCTTAACCTTTACTCTCAAGGAAGTCAAGGTCACTGACCTTTTCTGTCGTTCGTTGAAAAATTATGAACAATTTTTATGAATGGGACTGCCATTCATATACACGATTGCCAGGTACCGAACACTGCACAGCTGGAGCCCGAAGATCCGTGCACTGGAGATTTCATATTTGGATTAGAGGCCGATCGATTGTTTCCAAAAAAAGGGCGTCAAGAATTTAACCAACATACAGTAAGAGCTTTTCAACAAGCGACATTGTGTAACAAGCAGTGACATTTCATCTTTGTTTAACGTTGGCGAACAAGGATGTAATGATTCGTTGACTGTGTCGCTTGTATCCTTTGCTGGAAGGCTCCCACCCGATGAGAACACATACGTAGATTCGACGTAGATTCAACGTGGGTTAGCACGTGGATTCTATGTAAACCATTAAGTGACAGTCCACTCAAAAACGGTACCAAAATCCACGTGGAAATCGAATCGATATTCCTTGTAATATCCACTCATAGTGTCACTAGTGCAATAATGCAATAATAAATTTGTAATAGTGACACTATACTGTAATATACCCGTGTAGAAGTCTTAGAATAAAATCGTGAAAAAAAATGTTCCTCTAAATTCGAGAGTTAATATTTTTTCATGATGTCACCCATCCGAAGTTGTACCACGACCTCGCATCTTTAACCTTGACAATCGTATAGGAATTGCTGTACTTCGATGACCCACGAATCTGTATGTCAACGTCTGTATAATTGTGATATATCTGTTCAATGGAAATATTAAAAACTGTTTGGAAATTTGGCGCGCTTTCCGTGAGAGCGTCCCGCCAATCGCGACTCCGCGTGCTAACAGCGCACTCAATATAAAACAGATCGATCAATTATGGGCTGCCAGCGTATACCGCTTCAGCCTATAATTTTAAAGTATGAGCGGTGTTTATTGTACATTTAATTTCAACCTCTTGAATTCTAAAAGCTTCATTATTATTATTATTCATCCTTTTCAACAAAGAAAAATCATTTTAACGGCAAAGAAGCTTCTATATTTCGAGGGTGAATAAAACCGAGCGTACCTAGACGCTATGCGCAATCGTCTCTTAGACTTTCTGTCAAAAAATTTGCTGTTACAATCATTTGTGATTTTCGACTTAAGTCGAACAAATTTTTCTCATCTGGTAAATACTAATCAGGAAAATACCAATGGCCTCTAATGTATAGTTGGAAGCGATAAGTGTATCCAAAGTTTATTAAAAAGGGAAATAAAAAAAACAGCTTATGGGAGATATATTTCTTTTTTTTTAGACAGGAAAAGACTGATAGTACATAAAATACATATATTGTGTCATGCATTAGCAAAAATATCTTTAAAATTTTTCTATTTAAATAAATCTTTTTCATTTTGTTTTTAAATTAATTGTGATATAATTTTTTTAAAGAAGAATTAAATCACATGATTTCGAATAGGAAGATCTTTTAATAAGAATACAAAGGCATATACTTAGGTTTCATTGTATGAAGATAAAGATAATTCCACTTAGATTTTACTTTTTAATTTAGTGGAATTTAAATAATAGTACTATATGGGTTCTTAAAGATTAAAGGTACCACTTGTGTTTTACTTTTTAATTTGGTAGAATTTAACTTGGCGCCGACTGTTGATATCAAATCTTGTATACAAATGATAAATGTCATTAAAATTAAGTTAGTAATAAGGTAGAATACTTGGCGCCGACTATTGATATCAAATCTTTTATACAATTGATACATGTCATTGATTTAAGTAAATTATAAGGATAATACCACGTAGGTTTTTAAAGATTAGAATTTAACTTGGCGCCAACTATTAATATCAAATCTTTTATACAAATGATACGTGTCATTAGAATTAAGTAAATAAGGATAATATCACGTAGGTTTTTAAAGATGGTTCTACTGAACAGCAAATGTGATTGGTCAGTTTCACAGTCGATTAAGTAATTGACGTTGGTGAAACTGGCCCAAATGGTTTTTTGACCAGCAGCACCCACTCTTAGCGCTTTTTTCTCCTTTTTTTTTTTAAAAGGTAAGTTTATATATACATACAAAAGATACATGTCATTAGAATTAAATAAGTGTATAAGGATGGTACCTCTTAGATCTTTAGAGATAGAATTTTTAAAGACTAGTTAAATAAACGATATATTTTATGGGAAAAATCCATATTATATGATAAGATAGTGAAATAAAAGAAGGGAGGATGTGCAATGTATCGAAGTTAGTATAAATTGTATATTTATATAGATATTTTAATATCAGTTACTTTCGTGATAATATATTATGTTAAAGTACAGATGTATCAAAAATATATATATAAAATGATTTAAAGAATGATTTAAAAATATATTGTACATATATGAAGGAGAGTGAAAATGATGAGTAGTAGGGCGAGTCGGGGAGAAAGAAGGGGGAGGAAATGCAGTCAGTCGAAGTTTTAATGATTATGGTTGGATATCACTCTGTTTTAAATAATTTAAAGTCAAACTGTTAATATATTAATATACACAATATGGTCCTACAAGAAACTATTTAAAAATGAAGGACTAAGTACCAGTTATGTAATTAATTCTTGAAATTTAATTCTTTAAAAAATTAAAAGTTCTTCATAATCTTCATTTTAAAAAAATTAAATTATAAGGATAACATCAAGTAGGTTTTTAAATTCTACTAAATAGGAAACATGATTAGTCAATTCCAATTAAGTAATTGAGGTTGGTGTAATTCTACTAAACATAAAAGAAGATAACATCACGTAGGTTTTTATAAAAAATTAACCTTGGCATACATAATGTGGTATTCAACATGTTCGTGTTAGTATTAGTCAAATCAGACGTAAAGTTGGGAACTGTTGGGTATTACTGCAGAAGAGAAGGGAGAGAGAATTGTGACATTACTTTTATACATACATATTACCATGAAAATTGACTCACATATTATTGAAGGTGCCAGTTAATTCAAAGTAAACATAAGGATAGTACTGTAACGATGCCCCCTGAAATAGGCATCGTACCCGGCACAAAGATCTAGCCGGTTGCCGTCGCAATGACCAGTGGTCATTAGCGACGATGAGGGCGCGGTGCGCCCGAATATATTTAAAATCAATCTAAAAATAATTCGCAGGTACAGCAGCCGCCGTTAGAACCGCCAGTCTCGCCGGAAAGTGTCGACCGACGTCGGGGACCGCCGATCGGAAATCTTCTGCCACGAGAAGCCGATCGGCGGAAAATACCGTGACCGACCGAAGCATTACGAGCGAGACTGGCGGCCTGGTATAAGATACCGCGATGTCAAGCCGCGCGTGGCATTTTTGTCTCCGCCGTTTTCCTGGTATATCCGATCCGCTCACCAGATCCTAAGCTCACGATACCGCTCCAGCGACTCGCTCGTCCGACGAACCTGAGGGGTAGAGTGTACCCTGCCTCTGCCGGGCGCTCCCGGCCGCCGAACGAGCCGTCCAGGATACGCATCTCGAGCGCGCGAACTAATTAACGTGTTGGTCCGACGAACCTGAGGGGTAGGGCGTATCCCGCCTCTGCCGGGCGTTCCCGGCCGCCGGACAGCCGTTAATAGTAATCACTCCCACCTTCCGAACCTTCTTTTCCGCATCCCGAAATTCCCGTCCTGGTACTTGACATTAGAAAAGGGGTAGGGCGCTCCCTGCCTCTGTCGGGCGTTCCCGGCCGTCAAGTACCAGCTCCGCTTCCTCTCCGATCAGTACTTTCAGTACTTTCGAATTACGCGTCGCGCCGCGAAACCACGCTTGCTGGCGTATACCCGCGTTCCGCCGCGTTGCAAACCGCCGTCGAGAAAACTCGCGATCGCCTGTAGATATCCCGCGCCGTTTAGACTTAGTTTCGTTGCACTGTCCGCGTCCGTTTTTCTGCGATTGTATACATATACATTTTCTGTTGTCCGCGCTCGCTTATACAGGGTGGCTGAGAATAACCGCATAATATTTCATGAGTGGATAGAACAGACTATACTGAGTCGAAAAGTCCTGTACCATTTTGCGATTGCAGTAATAGTTAACGAGATATTAATTTATAAAAATATTTAAATTCGCCCGGCCCATCGTCAAATGCAAACGCGCGGCTGGATAGGACCGCCCTGCAAAGCGCTCCGCGTGCGTTTGCGTTTGCCGTCGCTAGGCATGCGACTCATGTCTAGCGACGACTATTGCCACTTGTTATAAACAACGCTTGTTATAAACAACGCCTAGCGACGGCGAACGCGCCCGGCGTGTTTCGCTGGGCGGTCCTATCCAGCCACGCGCTTGCATTTGACGGTGGGCCGGGCGAATTTAAATATCTTTATAAATTAATATCTCGTTAACTATTACTGCAATCGCAAAATAGTACAGGACTTTTCGACTCAGTATAGTCTGTTCTACACACCCATGAAATATTATGCGGTTATTCTCAGCCACCCTGTATATGTATATCTTCTCTGTTATCCGCGTTCGCTTATTTCTTCGTTGTATCGTCGTAAGTCGCGTCCGTTTGCTATAATAATATATTTCTACATGTTATATCTTTTCTATCATTATAATTATATATCTCTATCTGTTATATCTATTCTATTTTTATAATATCCTCATTGTCTAGTTGTCGTAATAAACTATGTTTGTCGTCAACTCATTACTTTCGTATTAGCTCTTTTCTTTCGGCGATTTCCGAAGCTTCACATATTTTCCGCCGCCCCGCTCCGATGCGAATACTCCTCCCGCCGAACCTTTTTTATACGACACGAAATTCCCGGCGAGCTAGTCCGAGTATAAAAATCAGGTAGTTACAGTACCTATTGGGTTTTTAAAGATAGAATTTAACTTGGCATACAAATAATACATGTATCCGAGAATGGATTGGATTTTGTCTATTCGAATTCGTATTTTAAATAGCGAATACTTTTTTGTGGATTCAATTGAATTCAATTGGATTCAATTAGATTCAATTGGATACAACTGGATTGAAAAACTGCGTTTCCTATTCAAAACTACGAATTGAACAGTATTCACTATGGTCACAAACGCACTGAAAAAGCTAATATTATTTTATGATTGAAAAATATACAGATATGCTCCATGCAATTCCTATAAATGAATAAAAACGTATTCGGATTGAAAAGTATACAAATATGCTCCATGCAATTCCTATAAATGAATAAAAACGTATTCGGATTGAAAAGGATTCATTTTAATATTCATGAATCCGTATTTCTGAAAATTTGAATCCATTTTAATCCATTTCAATCCATTCTCGGATACTGGGGTGTCATTAGATTTAAGAAAATAATAAGATAAAAAAAACAATAGTTCCCTTCTCTTCTTCTTCAGTAATACCCAACAGTTCCGAACTTTCTGATTTGACTAAATATAACTGGAACATGTACTTGAATACCTCATTATGTATGCCAAGGTTTTTATATACATATTGATTTCTATTTCATTATCTTTCAGTAATAAAATGTATTACGTTAAAATAGACAATTTGGTATAAAAATTCTATTAAAATTAATACTGATTTTTTGTGATTTATTTTTGAAATACAAAAAATTATTATTTTGATCTATCACCTAGGACACTATATATGATTCAAGATTGTGGAGCACATAAGAATTCTTTTTAAATTAATACTCATCATTTGAAATTCATTTTTGAAATATAAAAAACTGTTATTTCGATCTCTCACCTAGAACACTAAATTTGATTCAAGATTTTGAAGCACATGTGTGTCAGTTACAGTTTTCAATCACGTGTATCTTCATAAAGTATACATTTTCAAAATATTATTCTAATTCATATTTAATATTGTGAGGAACGATTGTTCTGTTAATCAATTTGGTAATAACATTATACCAAAACACTTATTACGTTTATTAGTGTATTTGATTAAAAAGATTTTGACATTGGAATTAATACATATTCACTTCCATTGCATTATCTTTCAATAATAGAATGTATTATGTTAAAATATTTTAGAGAACGTCAATGTAGACATACTGGAAAAGCACCGTTCGGATACTATCACCAAGAAAGAGAAATCATAATAAAGTTCTTAATACTGAACATTAGAAAGAAACATACAATAACGAACTTGAAGTCATGTCACAGGTATAACACACTACGTATAATTAACTTTATAATAAACGTACATAAAAATGAACAGATATTCTTCTTTTACATCATTTATGCTTCTTTCTAATGTTTAGTATTAAGAAATTATTATGATTTCTCTTTCTTGGTAATGGTATCCGAACGTTATTTTTCCAGTATGTCTACATTGATGTTCTCTAAAATATTTTAACGTAATACATTTCATTATTGAAAAATAAAGCAATGAAAGTGAATATGTATTTATTCCAATGTCAAAATATTACATACGTATAATCAACTATGCTAATAAACGTAATAAATTTTTTTGGTATAACCAGAACAATCCTTTCTCACGATATTAATTATTAATTAGAATAACAATTTGTAAACGTATACTTATGAAGATATACGTGATTGAAAACTGGTTAACTTACACTTTAAAATCTTGAACTATGTGAGAGATCAAACTATAACAGTTTTTTATATTTAAAAAATAAATCACAAAAGATCAGTATTAATTTTAAAAGAATTTTTATGCCAAATTGTCTATTTTAACGTAATACATTTTATTATTGAAAGATAATGAAATACCATGAAAACTAACTCATATATTATTGAAAGTGCCAGGTTCATCAAAGTAAACATACACCAACAGTTGCCAACTTTACGTCTGACTTGAATACCTCATTATGCATGGTAAGGTTTTTTACCATTCCATTATCTTCCAATAATAAAGATGTATTACGTTAAAGTAGACAATATGGTAAAAGAATTTAATAAGAATTCTTTTGAAATTAATATTGATCTTTTGTGATTCATTTTTAAAATGTAAAAAACTGTTATTTTCACATAGAACACTATATTTGATTCAAGATTTTGGAGTACATAAGAATTCTTTTGAAATTAATACTGATCTTATGTGATTCATTTATTATTAGATAATTATTTAAAGTTTTGAAGATTTCAATACTAAAACCAAGTAATTTTATGTTTTGAGTAACTGTATCAAATAAGTATTATCTTTATTATTATAAAAGAATTGATTCTTTGTGCTGTATTTTATCTTCAGATTTATTGAAGGGAAAATCCTGAAAAGAAAAGGCAAGGGTCTTTTAAATCCATACCTTTTTTCTTTTCAGACTTTTCCTATCAACAAAGTACAAAGAATCAATTTTTTTATAATTATATAAGGAATAGAGAATACAAATTAAGGTATCTACCAAACAAATAAATAACAGATCTGGAGACACGGTAGTGTCTCGGTAAATAAGTAACCTAACCAAATGCTGTAAAAAGAAAATAATTATATAGAAAATAATTTGTATTCTTACAGCGGAATTACAGCAGAGAATTTGT
>NW_017279836.1:292046-293851 GCF_001594065.2 Cyphomyrmex costatus
ACTTCCTCGAAATCAAACACGTAAACACTTATATTTCCTCGACGACGAACATATCTCTATATTTCAATATTTCAATTTTAATATTTATATATATATAATATATATATATTATTAATAAATATTTTATATTGTATTAGAATAATATTTTATTTTCAATTACTTATAAGATTAAAACCGCGCGCGCGTCATATGTGATACACCATGCAACACTGGTCTGCTGGTTAGATATAGATAGATAGAGTGAGATAACACATAAAGTCAAAGGCCCTCTATTATCGAAAAAACGAGATGGACATTTTCTCTGGTCGACGATGATAATAACGACGTTTCTTATAAAAATGAAACGTGAAAATTCACAGATCCGGACTTTGAGTCACGATATCTCCGCTCGTAGGGCACGTAGAAAAAAAATAAAAGCACTTTTATCATACAATTTAAGTATTTGCTATCGATTAAGCGTATGTAGAACTTGATCGGTTCAGCCGTTACCGAGATCTGATCATCTCAATCCCGAAAAATTCTCAGTTTCACGTAAAGGAGGCACGGCAGTGTCGCGCGCTTGGCTTAGCGCCGAGACACTACCATGTCTCCAGATAAAAACGTTTCAAACTGTTTTAGTAACAAATTGTGTAACAAATTTAATAACAAATAATGGATAAAAAGAAATAGTTTTTTATAAAATTCTTATTATATATTTTTGTTTTCCAATAAAGTTAATTTTGAAAGGTTTCGACAAGGTTAATCGAGGGGTAGAAATAGAAACGTACCGGTCAAGGAAACGATAGAAAGATGTCAGGAATAGCTTGAATGATTTAGGATGAAACACACGTTAGTTAAACACACTTTATTGCAGAGCGTCTAGGACGCGACTTTGTAACGTATTACTTAAACTTAGAATCATCTCTCGACCAATCACACGATCTCTTCTCCGTAGCACAGCGCCACGCTGTAGTAGGGAGTCTGGTAATGAGCGCATTGCCAACTTAAAACTATGAGAAGCGAGTTATCGCTTACAATTTTATATTATTATTTTGTGTAGGATCGGTTAGACTATAATATTATTAAGGATCATAAAATATAAATAAGTTTTAAAATGTTTTTGTAATAAATGGAAATAAATATATAACTTGAACAATGAACGGAAGTACACTATGCATTTAGTCAGCCATTTAGTCTATATTTAACCTAAATTTTATCTAAACATGATAAATAAATTGTTTACACGTGCGACCTTCGTGTTTAAAAAAAGCAGTATTTATAAGATAATTGTATCTTTTTTGTATTTTGTATTTCAGTATTAATAACGAAAAACTTAAAGTATTTTGTATTTAAACAAAAATAGAACAAATAAAGGACTCTTTCTTTAAAAACATTATAAACGTGGAAATGGCATTGTAAGAGTCAAACGAAAAGAAAATTAACAACAAATTAATACATATATTCTAAAATGAACTTATAAAATTTACATAAATGTAACGATTAAAAAACAGATGTTAATTATATTACTAGTTTCGACCAACAAATCTGGTCCTCTTCAGATGAAACACTTAACGTTGAAATGTACATAATTATGGACAAACATCAATACAAAAGAAAATCTTGTGCATAGTTAAATATATAACTGAAAACAATAAATGAACATATATTAATTAAAAGATTGTAATCTTAAATTCTAGGAATGAAAATTAACGATGCGCAAAACATACCAAAAAATTTGCAAATCTATGCGTGAAAATATTAGTTGGTCCGTGTATCCATATATTTACAAAAATAGTCATAATGATAATTGTCACACAATAAAAAAA
>NW_017279836.1:296243-297598 GCF_001594065.2 Cyphomyrmex costatus
CCTAATAAGTACCCCCACCAAATATTAAATCTCTATATAGAGCCGGGGGTCCAGGGGATTAGTAAATTAAAAAAATCGATCGTTCGAAAACTCGAGCGCGTCAGATTAAGGTATGGTGTGTTAATTGCATGTAGAAAAGTGTACATTTCAAAAATCTGACGCGCTCGAGGAAATTTTTTTTTTCCCCTCTTTTTTGACCCCTTCCTACAGCTAACTCCACCACGTAAACCGTCAGATTAATATTTATCCGTTATCAGAAACACATGGGTCGCTTACACTATTAATATCTGACACGCTCGAGTATTTCATTGTCACTGTTTTTTTTTACATTTTTGAAAGCCTGTACACGCTCCCCCCACCACTGAAACGGCATACATCATATAATCTTTTTTTCTTTTTAGCATCTAATCTTCACAATCCAATAGGTCCCCACGACGCTCGAGTAAATCCACATTTAGCCTCTCGGCCTCCCCTACTATAAAATTAATAATTAGTCTTATTATTTAAATTATAAAATACAAAAACTTTCAACTTTTTTATTTTAAATACAACATACATAATACTTCCATACGCTCCACTGAAGTATAGAATAAAAAAAATACACTTCTTTTAAAATACACTCATACAAAATACTACTATTTTGCAAATAATGTGTTTTAAATAAAAGATTTCAAATATACATTATCAACCTTGTTGATAATTGGGTATAAAGTAGGTCATTATTCAGCTTCTAAATATTTCGATTCTAATATACATATGTGAATTTTGTAAAAAAAAAGGTTGTGCAACGTTAAAGTAAAAAACAGGTGTGCAAACTAAATTTTTATATTTAAGGGGTAAAGCCACTCTAGAGCACAAAAATAAGCCTAACTTTATGAATTTTTTTTAAGAATGTAATAAAAAAAATTAAAAAATTTTAGGTCTTTGTTGTACAGTCTTTCTAGTACGAGCGTGGCAAGCCTATCTCAAAGAAAAATGGCTTATGAGCCTTAAAATGTGCCCATTTTTTAGCAATCGAAATTCGGATTGATTATAGTGCCAAAAGTTAAGTTATGGTGAGATAAAAACAAGAAAAAAATTTCAAGTTGAGACAACAATTCCTTCTCGAGTAAATAGGGGGTCAAATATGTCAAATCGCGGCATTTGTTACTATCACCTGTATACATATTTTCAAAGATAAATAGTCTTATGGATATCACGTGTTTGAATTTAAATATTTTGGAAATGTGAAGTTTTGTGAGGAAGTGAGTAATCCCCTCGCCTCTCACGTGTGTGTGTGCGTGGGTGTGTGTGTGCGTGGGTGTGTGTGTGTGTGTGTGTGTGTGTGTGTGTGTGTGTGTGTGTGTGTGTGTGTG
>NW_017279836.1:297619-302631 GCF_001594065.2 Cyphomyrmex costatus
GCGCGCGCATGAGTGTTTATTCGCTCATGTGTATGAAGTGATGATTGGGACCCCGCGGTTCGTCACTTCCGCAGTATTTATGCCGACTCCAAACTCTTTCTTACTTTTACGAAACTTCATTATTCATGAGTTGCTTATTAATTGTTATTGAAACATCACATATTTCTGGATTTGGAATCGATACACCGTTGTACTGGCCATATCCAAGGTACCAAACAACTGTCATAATGTGACTGCAACAACCAACAGTTCTTGCTCCACTTTCACAAGTGCAGTAATATTCTTTTATCGAATTCCGTCCAGTTTCAGCTCTATCTGCAAGAACGAAAATATGATGATGCTTTCCTCCACGAAAGCGTGATTTCATATAAGCTTTTACAAGTAACGGATCTCGAATAGCAATGCCATATTTTGTGAAATTAATAGCTGCTGTTCGGTGTCTACTGTCAGGTTGAAACTTGTGAAGTAGAATAAAAAAGTCAATACTTTGAAATCATAGATGAATTACGGGAATAATATGTGTATCACACCAATCTACTGAACATAAAAATTGATTTCTGATATGTCAGCTCTGACTACACTAAATCTACAATAATATTTGCTCTGTTGCAAAAAGAAAAATACGTAACATTCAACGAACAAACGCGCGCACACAAACACACACTCATCCACCCACCCACCCACACACACACACACGCGCGCGCGCGCGCGCACCACACGCACGCACACAATTTCACAAGTTTAAAAAAATAATCTATTTAAAAAGTATGGTATCCTCGATGTGGCTTGTCATTCAAAATACTCCATACAGGTATATTTGCGCACCGATGGATTTTCGGTCTTGAAACGCAAATATTTAGGGGGGGGAGGGATATTTCAGATGATTAGAGTTGCGTTGTAAGACCGAAATCCTTTCGGCGCGCAAAAATTAGGGAGAGGGGACATTTATAAATCAGATTATTAGAGTTGCGTTGCAAGTCCGACAATTGTTCGGCGCGCAATTTTGGGGGGACTACATATATTAATAGAACGTTATTTCCTACTTTGAGAAATATTGCGAAGAATATCACTACGTCAACTCGCCATCAGAGGTCTATCGATATTCGCAAATTCTCGCAAGTGCTAAGACACGCGTATATCTCTTTATATAGAATCTCGATTTAATAACTTACCAAGGCGTATAAGGTAGGCTTCCACTACAATGCCTTACTGATGAGTCCAGTAGTGGAAGCCGGGACGAAACGCCAAAAATTACGTGATATTCTTCGCAATATATAATATTAGAATAAATTATCAGATTTAGATTTCAAATTGTAATTTGACTCTTATTCGCCCTATTTAACGTATTAATTGATAATTTTCATTATGCATATGTTTATGCGGTTATGCAAGTTTGTGTGGATATAGCTTAACGCATAATATATCTCGGTTCGCGGGACAGAGCGACTTCTATCTCTGCCAGATTCTTTCGTTTTATGCAAAAACGCGTCGAATGAGCCTAATTTTGAGCGAAATTAGAGGTGGTGGGGGTATTCTGTATAATTACCCACATTACATACATATATATAAAATAAACTTTTAAAATGTTTAAGACGTAAAGTGTGTGTGTTATCCTATAAATTTAACCTTATTTTTCTAAAAGTAATAGGGTAAACCCGGTATATACGCCGCACCTATCGAAAACTTAATTTATCAATTATTATTTACTATGTTTAAAGTAAATTAATTATATAAATAGAATCTTTGTATCATCTACTACTGTAAAAAAAATATTAGAAATCTAAAATAATTTATTTTCCATATTAAAAAGTAACTTTTTCAAACCCCTGCATTTTTGCCATTTATCCCATAGGGGGGGGATAATATGGCCACTCATATATAATTCATAAGAAAATCACAAATAATCTATAAATAAGATGTAAAATGACGACGTAACTTGCATTGTTTTTTAATATATGACAATTTTTATTGTTCAGAATGAAAAATGGAATACAAATAGGACTTAACACAATTTTTTAAAATAGCTTCAAATCTTTGAAAATAATCTTTAAACGTTTAAGATTTATCAACATTTATGCATTAATGCAATGTATAATTGTTAGAATTAACAAAAACTTCTTAAATAGAGCGTCTGTGCTGCGGCACAGCATCCCGCTCGCTAAAAATGCCGTATATCCCAAATAGATAGGATATATATGACAACTAATTAAACAAACAATACAGGAGCAAAGCACTTGTATTTTGCTATACAACATGCTTTACTATTCCTCTACACATATGTATTGCAAAATAACCACTAAGTCTTTTACACGCTCTATAATAATCATTTTATGTAGATTATAAATTATGATGGCACTACTTATTACAGTAAAAAATCGATTTAACTCGCAATAATTTCATTAATATTAACAGTAAAGAACTGAAATCATAACATAATACTAATATACCATAAAGGCATGTAACAAAGTAATTGACGGAAACTTATCCCCACTCCTTCTATTTTTTCTGACTTCTGCGGCGTATTTGCTGACGCGGCGTATATACCGGGTTTACCCTAACTCTAATTCTAAAACATTATAATTAAAAATTGTCACAAAAGGAATTATCACGCGAATGTTTTTATTCGTATGTAGAATAACTTATTTACAGATATTTTATCTTTAAATTATATTTCTTACTTATTATACTACCATTTATTATTTCTTTGTGAAGCTGTGAAAGCATGAATGCTTAATGAGCGATGTGAGCGACAAAAATTTACGCTCACCAAAATTGATGAAAAATGATGAGCGCTCTCAATAAGCAGCTAGTAAGCACTTGCATCCAATACACGATTCTAGAGTGCTCACTGAGCGCTCAGTAATTTATCAAGCATTATCAAGAGAACATTTCATCTAGTACGTAGAAATCGTTCACTGAGCGCTCATGGATAGCGCTCACTGAGCGCTCAGTGAGCAATTATAGTACTGAATGCACCCAATAATTTATTCAATTATCGCGAGCAAATTTATTACATCAGAAATTATGCACTCTACGGAAATAAGTAATAATCAGAACCGACCGCGATTCTATTCGTGGTATACTCGCACAGTACGCGGAATCTCACGGTTATTTCCCGAATATCATGACACGTCTGTCTAGTACCGGATCAGCTGAGCGACTTCACTTTTTTCACCTTGTCTCTACTTGCGATCGCTTCTCTTACTACTTGCGACTTTCTCGCAATTTCTGCGGACTGTAAATATTATTACGCATGTATACTGTGCTCCGCTTATTGTCGCTATTATCTTTAAATTTTTCATCCTATCGCAATATCTAATTACATTAATATTCTGTACAATTGATACCGATAACGTTATCCTCGCATTATCATTAAATTCGCCTCAATATAATCACATGCTTGAAACACAAAAACTCGTGCAAGAAACGCACGGATTTAAAAACTATTTCCTACATATATTTCTCCGTGTATGTTACGTTTATCTCTCTATGTTTATGTTTTGATAATTGCTCTCACGACTTTTCGGTACTTGTGTCGATGCAATCGCCACACATATTTTTATAAATCTTTATTTTTTATGAATAACAATTTTTCGAACATATATCCAATATATCATCTGATAAACGGTTTCTACATGGAATTAATATTTGTTATCCGCAACTAAAAAGACGTTCTACTGGAGCTGATAATGGCAATGATGTATTATATTTTTTAAAAATTTGTTTAATGTGTGAATATAAATTCAGAATATCTAATTCTTTTGATTTGTTTTCTAAATATGAAAATACTTCAATGTCGCTTTGAATGACTGGTGTCAAACTACCAAATTTTTTGTCTATATCGCAAAAAAAATCTTTATTACTACTACTACTGGAGGTTGATTGTTTACATAAAAATTTCTTACAATACTCTTCTACAATCTTAGATAAATTGAAAAAGATAAAATTTCTTTTAATCTAAGATAAGATAAAGATAGTATATATTCTTAATAATCTAGCTAGATCAAGATAAGATAAAACCATTTCTTCATCTAGATGAAGATAACGGAAAACACTGGACATATTCAATACAACATTGCGTTTATTCAATACAATGACTTTACTGACCTACTGAAAAATGGCAGTAATATCTTTAATCTAGCCGTTATCAGTTCTCTTTTGTTCTCTTCCATGCCGAGAACGTAAGATCCTGACATGTTTATGCACGCTATCGAAAGATATGGCAATAATGTACATAAACACGTCATACGCCGATACGCCAAAGCTTGTGCGTTATTTACGTCTATAACTTAAGTGTGTCGTAAAATGTTACGGCAGTGCTTGTGCTCAGACCCTCACTCAGTACTCAGTGCTCACTGCACACTGTGCTTTCTTCCAGTTCGAAACGAATAACGATCTCAAAAGCAATCAAGTACGCGAGTTACGAATAACATTATACTTGTGCAAAAAAATGAAGTCTTTGTGCAAACATTAATTAGAGAAAAAAGGTGAAAGCAAACACGGTTACTTAAAAGATCTTTCAAAAAAATAGAGAAATTATAAAAACGTTGACAAAACTCTTGCTTTCCGTCATCAACAAGATATGTATTTTAAGTGGAACAATTGCAATATTTTTTAACCTTTTCCTTTACTTAAGAAATGTAACGTTATTGCAATAGAAAGAATCATACATTTTCATATTATTTCAAAGTCCTTAAAAAGTCTGATGTAAGATTATGTTTTGGAAATTCTGTCGAATTATTTGGAAATTTAGTTGAAATTAATATTTTCGGTAAATGTGTCGATGAAGGGACCCCCCTCCAATGACTTTAACCTTGACATATGTTGTCAAGGTCATGACCCTGAGTAACCTCCAATAGGTTTTAGCCGTCGCTCGTCCTTCGTTAAAAAGTTATTAACAATCATAGTTTTAAAATAAACGTATTATTTCTGCTATACATGTATGATATGAAGTACTATTCTACACCTTTCCCTATTCAGAAACGTTGAACTTTCCATGCGAAGTAACTTTT
>NW_017279836.1:302657-322053 GCF_001594065.2 Cyphomyrmex costatus
GGGCACACGACTTCTACGATTATACTGTTGCTATGATAGTACTGTCGGGGCAGACCTCTGTCGACGGTGTGGGTGCGGGGGGGTGGTCGAAGACCACCCTCTTGCACCCGCCCATGTGTGTGTGTGTGTCTATGCATACGACTTCTATAATTATACTGTTACACGTGGGGCGGAACTCACTGTATCCACGTATACACTTTACAACGTGGAAATAAAACGTCATTCTTTAAACTTTTTTTTGAGAAAAATCGCTTCACGATGAAAGTCTAAAAGTGTAAAGAATAACGTTTTATTTCTGCAACTTCATTCAAACATTTTTGGCACTAAACTTTTTTGTCGGTGAAAATCCTTTTAAGGACATTCATTTGACGTCATTTAGAGTATTTCTGCCAAGTTTCATGATAATCGGGAGCGTGTGTGTGTAAAATATCAAGTAATTGACTCATAATCGTTATATAACGAATGGAACACACACACACGTGCGGGTGCAAGGGAGTGGCCTTCGGCCCCCCCCCCGCACCACTCTGTCGGTGGAGATTTGCCCCAACAGTACAATCACAGCAATAGTACAATCGTAGATGTCGTGTGCCCCTATGCGGGGGAGGGAGGTGGGTGAAAGTTACTTCGCGTGGAAAGTTCAACGTTTCTGAACAGGGAAAGATATAGAATAGTACTTCATATCATACATGTATAGCATACGTTAAAACTATGATTGTTAATAACTTTTTAACGAAGGACGAGCAGCAGCTAAAACCTGTTGAGGGTTACTCAGGGTCATGACCTTGACAACATATGTCAAGGTCACAGTCATTGGAGGGAGGTTCCCTGATCGAGACATTTACTATTTTAAAACTATGATTGTTAATAACTTTTTAACGAAGGACGAGCGACAGTTAAAACCTGTTGGAGATTACTCAGGGTCATAACCTTGACAACATAAGGTAAATGTACCAGTTCGTGGACACGACCCAATTGTTGGACAAATTGTGACAGTTTTAAATATTAAGCTTTTGATGATATGTGTTACTCTAAATAAATTTTTAAGCAATTTTTCATATTATTTAGAAATTAAGTATTATATAATTTATTCATATAAAAAATGATACTTTTGTAAAAAAAATTTCGTTTATGGACAATCGTCCATTTATTAGGACATTCACACATATGCGTGTATCAATTATTGGACATTCCTTAGCGTACCTATCTACTGCAAACATATTTTGTATATATTACATATAAAACTTTATATAAAACTTCACTAATTACAATTTCGATAAACTTTTTTGAACAATCTTGATTGATAAGTAAGTAAAATGCGATACTCTTCCATAATAAGAAAATTGCTTATTATTTGTCCAATAATTTTGTGGACACAGAGACACGTCACATTTTTTGTCCAATAATTAGGACATTTGAATCATATTATATTTATGACTAAATACAATTTATAATAAACGCAAATAACATATTTGATAATGGATTTAGTTTTAGAAAACATCCATTCTTACTAAGCATGTGTAATAAACTAAAATTTTAATGTTTCTAAAGTTTAAATAAATGATTTCGTCGTGCAATTCCTTAACTGTCCAATAACCGATACATTTACCTTATATCAAGGTCAAAATCATTGGAGGGGGATCCCGACACGTTTACCATATTTTCATATGTACTTTTTTTTATGAACATTAGCCTACTTTTTCTAAAATAGTTTCTTTATTCATATATGATTCAAAACCATATGCTGTGTGCTGAAGTTATAAAAGTTTATCTGTTTGTAAAAAGTACTTCGGGTACATCATTTCAAAACAAGATAATAATGACTATTATATTTTTGGGGGAGGTGGGGGGTAATACATATATTACTATGAATAAAATATTGCGAAGAATATTACTACGTCGACCCGCCATCAGAGGTCTATAGATATTCGCAAGTACAGAGGTCTATAAATTCTCGCAAGTACTTTAATACGCGTATCTCTTTATATAGAATCTCAATTGAATAACCCTTACAGGCGTATAAGGTAGGCTTCTGCTACAATGCCTTACTGATGAGTCCAGTAGTGCAAGCTTGGACGAAACGCCATATTTAAGTAATATTCTTCGCAATATATTAAATTAATTTTCCTTCGTTTACTGATGATGGTCATATTAAAGGCCGAATCGTTTACTAATAATAATAAAAATTTCGTTTTAATATTCTACGAAATACATTATATTTTCGCTAAATCTATCCAGCGTCGTGGTATATGCTCATTTTTAATCCTTTGAAAAAAAATAATTTTTCAAAAATTCTAGAGTGGCTTTACCCCTTAAGTATTATATTTTTAATAATGTATAGAATTAACATTAATTTTAAATATTCAATACTAAAAACCGTTAATGTGAAAACATAACTAATACAAATACGAAGCCTATAACAGTCTAGCTTGGATCTTTTAATCGCTTACATATTGATTACCGCGGTACTATCACGAATTAAATTAAATTAATAATTAACTAATGTACGTAGTCCTCCCAAATTGCGCGCCGAACACTCCCGGCCGAGGTAATATTTTTCACAATAAGAATAATTTTTTCCAGATTTAGTATTTTCAGATTATTAGAGTTGCATTTCAAGACTGACGACTGTTCGGCACGCAATTTGGGGGGAACTACGTATATTAGTTAGTTATTAATTTAATGTAATTCGTGATAGTATCGCGGTAGTTTATATGTAAGCGATTAAAAGATCCAAGCTAGACTGTTATAGGCTTCGTATTTGCATTAGTTATGTTTTCACATTAAAAGTTTTTAGTATTGAATATTGTTTAAAATCAATGTTAATTCTATACATTATTAATAATAAAATACTTAAGGGGTAAGGCCACTATAGAATTTTAAAAAATTATTTTTTTTTTTTAGTTAAATGATGCTTTAAGATCTTAGAAATAAGGCACAAAGGTCACTTTTTTCAAACTGGCCGGAAAGATAACTTCTACAAATCTTGTCCGATTTACTTGAAATTTTAACTGTAGCTTCATAATTGCATTCTCTAGAGAAAGACACGGATTTTTTTTATGTTGTATACTTTTTTTTATATAAATAATTTTTCACCTATTTTTATCTTTTAAATATAAATTTTTATTGATTTTAAATATTATGACAATGATAACGCACGAATTTAAAAATACAAAAGGCCTATTTCTGTCTACAAGATTTATCAAATAAAATAATTTATTATAATTATAACTATTTACTGAATTAATCTTTGTTTTACTTAAATAAAAGGAAATGTATTGTTCATGTGTGAATTTGTATTCGAAAGTCTGTTATAATAGCGACCGGTCAACCATTGTAAGTTTTTTGTTTCATACTCGGAGTGACGCTAGCGGGCGTTGCGTGTATGAACTGATGAAGAAATCGTTGTATGTTTTAGAATAGAAGCGCTCGAACCGTCCATGAGACTAGACGTTACCTCAGTGATACTTTTAAATTTGTGATAATTTTGTTAAGTTCATTAAAATTGCCTAGAGCACTGTTCAGTTCACTCCAAAAAAAGGTATTTATTGTAATCCCCAACAGTTTACTTTACGATAATATGTCTTACACAACCAGATTCTAAAGTGACGTTTTAAATTAGTAAATATTTGTTTATTTCCATATTTGATCTATTATATTTACATTTTCTTAAAGTATAATGTATTTCTTCTAGGAAATATGACTTTTAATTTGATGTTTCAGACGAAATGGCAGGAAGTAACACCTTAGGGTGGTTTGACTATTTAGTTATAGCAGTGATGTTATGTATATGTGTCGGAATTGGTATTTATTATAGATTTAGTGGAGGACGTCAAAAAACTATGGAGGTAATTTTTATTGTTATTTTTTTCTTATTATAGTGAACCCCCTTGTTACAGAAAATAGAACAGAATTATTTTTTTCTTTAAATTTTATTGTAACAAAGACTAATACGTTTCGCAGGAGTACTTCATTGCAAATCGATCGATGAACGTATTACCAGTCGCCATTGCCATGGCGTCCTCTCACATATCTGCTCTTGCATTTCTTGGTTTGTCCGCTGAGATTTACACATACGGAACTCAAATTGTTGGACTAAACTTAGGGTATTTTTTGAGCATTCCGATTTTATGTTATGGATTCTTACCAGTATTCTTCAAGTTGCAAGCGACGAGTATTTATGAGGTAAATTTAATAAAATTTAATTTTGTAGCGGAAAATTTTCAATAGCATATTTCAAGGAATATTTTTTTAGTATTTAGGGAAGCGTTTCGGAGTACGAGTTAGAATAATGGCTAGTTTCGCTTATTGGATTCAACAAATTTTCTATTCAGGATTGATACTTTATGCTCCTTCTTTAGCTTTGGAGGCGACTACAGGAATCTCCAAGACTGTCAGCATTATTATTATTGGCTCTATATGTGCCTTCTATTCCAGTATAGGTGGTATTAAGGCTGTACTAATAACCGATGTGTTTCAAAGTTTGCTCATGTTTGCCGCCGTGATCTTAATTATTAGCATAGCCGCAAATGATGTCGGAGGATTACAACAGATCTGGGAAATTGCGCGGCAAGGGCAACGGCTTGAATTTGATAGGTATTACATTTATTTATCCAAATTAATTGTATGATCACCAAAACGACTTATAGATTCGTAGACACTAACTTTAATTTTATTCTTGTTAGCATCGATCTGGATCCAACAGTAAGACATACCTGGTGGTCTGTCACATTGGGTGGTATATGTATATTCTTAACACTTATGGGAGTGAATCAAGTTCATATACAACGTATAATGACTCTAAAGTAAATAATTTAAGTATTCTAAGAAATATTATAATCTTTTTAGGACCGTACTATTGATAAATAATAAACGAGAAGAAAGAAGCCCAATAACGGTCAAAGCTAGATCACAAAGCTTATTATTATTATGTAGTTCCTTTAATCGCGTGCCGAAATTTTTTCAGATTTACAACGCAACTCTAATGAACTACCGTAGTAATATCACTTAGTTAAATTGACAAACAATCTATCAATTTTTGTGATGCTTATAGCATCTTATTGGATCTTAATAATATGTTGAAAGATATATTAAAATCTAACGATGTAATGTTAAAGTAATGATAACTCAAAATCTGTGAAAAATAATATTGCGGTATTAATAAAACTTCGGCACGCGGTTAAAGGAACTACATACGCGGTATATAAAATTCACACATAATAATAATAAGCATTGTGATCTAGTTTTGTCCGTTATTAGGCTTCCTTTTTCTCGTTTATTGTTCAAGTATTCTAAAATTTAAGCAACACTGGATACTAATAAAAAATTATATACTAGAGCAATATTATTAATACTTTACTTCATATGTGGCACAATAACAAGTTAATCATATAATATTAATTTTTTATGTGATTACGTTATTAACAATATTTACTTTCAACAATACATTTTCTGATTATGCGCTTGAAAAAAAAGATTAATTTAATTTGGTTTCAGAAATATGCAAGCTGCACAAAGAACCGAATGGCTGTGCTGTTACATTATAATCCTTCTCTTATTCATAATTTACTTCTCAGGATTGGCAATATACAGCAAGTATTACAATTGCGATCCCTTCCTCGAGAAAAGAATTACTTCTCTTGATATGCTTATGCCACTGTACGTCATGGACTCGATGTCCAATATATCTGGTTTACCAGGACTCTTCGTTGCGGGTAATACTTCTGTCATCAATTAACATCTCATAGAAATTAAATGCTACAAATTATGATCATAAAAATACATATTTAATGGTATTAATATCTGTAATACTATTTCACGCCCAATTTTAAAGTCAGTTTTAAAATAAAAACGCATAGTGAATGTATTCACAATATTATTAATTACTCATTTTAGATTTTTTTTATGTCGTATATCTATTAGAACATTCTAAAGCGAAAGCGCTCAGTAAATATATTTACAATTTTGGATTGTCTTGTGTATTTTTCTAGGTATTTTTAGCGCAGGCCTTAGCACGATTTCTGCAGTGTTAAATTCTCTAGCAGCAGTAACGCTCGAAGATTATTTGAAACCTCTATATATAAAGTGCAGTGGAAATGAACTCTCTCCTGCAACATCAACCTCAATCGCTAAAATGCTCGCTTTTATATTCGGTATTATTTCCGTTATGCTGGCATTTTTAGTGCAATATTTGGATGGACTATTTCAGGTAATTACTATTTCTGACATTTATGCAGATTAAACGACACCGCGCCGATGACCTTGACCTTGACATATGTTGTCAAGATCATTCTGAGCAATTTTCCCTTAACGACTAGGTGGCGGTCGCTCACAGTTTCTAAGATATTTAGACTTAAAGGTATAATTTGTGTTGTAAATCTTTCTATTAGAAAATAAGAGAGAAGGAAATTCACCCCACCTCTCCCCCTGTCAAAGAACTTTCTACATGAAGTAAATCTCATCCCACCTTTTCTCTTCTAAGAAGAGCGGAGATTAGTAGAAAAATTTTGTACACATATTAAATCTTTAGGTCTAAATATCTCAGAAACTAGCCACCTAGTTATTAAGGCAAAGTTGTTTATAATCATTACTTTGACAACATATGTCAAGATCATCGACGCGCTGTTCCTTAAAATGCATAATTGTCCTATTTCTAAATCTAAAACTAATAGCGATAAAATATATTTCTCAAATTGTAGGTTTTCTTTACTCTTTCTGGAATAATTGGTGGCCCATTATTAGGTATTTTTACTCTTGGCATGAGCACAGAATCAGCGACAGAAGAAGGAGCAATAACCGGTGCTCTTATAACATTTTCATTTTTATTGTGGATTGCCTTTGGTCAGCCACGTCCGATACCGCCTAAATTGCCAACTACTATAGAAGGTTGTAATAATAATGTAAATATATCCGATTTGCAAATCACACGTACACACAGCTTCTTCAAGTAAGTGGTTCATCAAATAGTAGTTACATGGAAAGAACGGTTTTGCTGAAGAATATAAAAATTCAGGTACATTCAAATCTGAAAATAATTATGTTGGATCATCAAAATAATTATTTAAGACCCTCGATCTAGTTGCTATAGACATTCAAACTTTATATAATATATATTAAGTAATTTTTGATATAATCTATTTTTTTCTATATATTTTTTATATTTATGTTTTTTTATATTTATATTTTATTATTTTTTAAAATTTGAAATTAAATATATCTATATATTGTATTATTTTTAAATGAAATTTTACTTGACCCTTATATCGCCCTTTCTATTTGTATTAATTATTAAAATTATGTAGGATATACTTAAATATGATATAATAATATGTATATAATATATATATATTATATATATATATATATATATAATATATATATTATATATATATATATTATATACATATTATTATATCATATTTAAGTATATCCTACATAATTTTAATAATTAATACAAATAGAAAGGGCGATATAAGGGTCAAGTAAAATTTCATTTAAAAATAATACAATATATAGATATATTTAATTTCAAATTTTAAAAAATAATAAAATATAAATATAAAAAAACATAAATATAAAAAATATATAGAAAAAAATAGATTATATCAAAATTACTTAAAAATGACATGATGGACATTGCGTAACAAGTTTCGGCTCTCGGATTAAGCCCTCCTCAGACATTAAAAACGGCGGATAAAATCATTCGTCAGAAGATTGGTCGTACATTCTCTATTTTAATCATGCGAGTCTTCACAGAAAAATGACATTTTGGTTATACATGATTGAAAAGTCAATATAACAATATCTCTGAAATGATGATAAAAAACTTTCCTTTTAAATGTTAAACAAATTGTGTCAAAATTTCTAAAAGAAAACTCACCAATAGAATCGTGTTGGGGATTACAATAAATACACTCTTTTTTCTAGAGTGAACTGAACAGTGCTCCTTTAATAAACTTAACAAAAAATCACAATTTTAAATGTATCACTGAGATAACGTATGTCTAGTCTTATGGACGGTTCGAGCGCTTCTAACTTAAAAAACATACAACGATCTCTTCGTACACGCAACGCCCGCTAACGTCACTCCGAGCAAGAAACAAAACTTACAATTAAAGACCTATAATGAAAGATGCGCCAACCGCGAACGGCCCGTGATTGATCAGCCATTGCGTACTCGTGCCAACCTTACCTGCCTGACGCTGCCAAGCTAGGTGAGAAGATGAGAGCCTGTTACGTATATGGTTATAAAAATATGTAGGTAAAAATTGCGAAGTATGGTCTTGTTTTATGAAATATGTAATATTATGATAATGTAGAATTAGTTTATGTCTGTTTTATTTCATTTCAATATATTTAATTTTATAATCGTTAGTTTCAATATAAGGTTATACAGTTTATGTTTCTGTGTTGTCATTATCTTACATATACATATATTACTTTAACTTTTGTATATTAGAGTTCTGTAGAACTCTAAAATTAATATGAATATTGTATATCACATCATTGTCCTTTTTGATGTAGCATGAAATGGTCCGTGTATGCTAAAAATGACACTAATTGCTCAAATATATGAAAATTTATTAATCATCAATATTCAAATATATAAACATGTATAATTATTTTTTTATTTGTTATATTCAATCATATGTTCCTTCAAATGTATTGCCTTTTTCATTCGATTCATTTCGTAGGATTATTTTAATGCTCTTAAGTATTTTATTTTTCAATTTCAAACATCTGATGATTTCGGATGCGTACATTCCCTCTGTAGAGTTTGCAACATCTCTGATTCTTCTTCTGGTACTTCAACTCCACTTTGTTGACATGATCATTACGAAAGGGTTAGGTTACGTATGGGTACAAGATGTCGGACAGAAGTAGTGGTGGGGGACAGTTGGCGCATCTTTCATTATAGGTCTTTACTTACAATGGTTGACCGGTCGCTATTAGAACAGACTTTCGAATACAAATTCGTACAAATCGAACGATAATAATGTTAATTTAGTGTATCAGCATTACAAATATACGTCAATTGGATAAAATACAAAAAAAAAAGTTTGCACATTTTGGACATTGTGTAAATCGACTGATAACGTTGATTAACGGATGCAGACTGAGTCCACACATTATTAATAATTGAATTAAAATTATGTGTGCATTACATAATTTTAATTCAATTATTAATATGTGTGAACTCCTTATATTTCTATAAAACAAAAAAAAATTAAAATCGGCCAAAGAGGAGTCAACGCGGTAAGTCGTGCGCAAATTAAGAGAATAAATATTTACTAAAAAAACATAATACGTAATTATTTACATCAACAATTAAAATTTCTATAAATATAATTTAATATATAGTTTAATATTTCCGTTTGACGTTTCGGCTATACATTTTAGCCATTCTCAGCAGAACATTAACGATCAATCACATAGCGTCCAACAGAAAGCAATTATCGGCCAAAGTAGTTACAATGCTTATTGATAGCGAAATTATGTTATCTAAATATTAATAAAATTGTTAGAATAGTACATTGTATAACAGTGGAGGACATTTGTTTATTGCGCGGCCAGGCACGAGCGCACGAGCGAAACGAGTGCGTACGAGTACCCGTGCCGACCTATAAACAAATATGCCTCCACTTGCTACACATAGAATTTTTCATTACAAGTGCTCGTCGTAATATGCCTTATACAGCAACGTTTTTGCGCAGAAGAGTGGGATTAGAGAAATAACTCAACGGCTTGAGGTATCAAGCGACGCGGTAGCGTCGCGACGCCAAGTGCATAAAATAAAAATATAACCGTTTGACATGATGACATGATACTTGATGTGTGTATATGTTCATGCGATGTCAAATTCACAACGCTACCACTAGCTTTATCTCGAGTTTTCACATCTTGAAACTTTAGATTAAAATTACTCAGAATTTAAAAGCACAATCAAAAATCTAAAAATACTTTTATTATATAATGTCATCGGTATCTTTCGATTGCGACCAGTCCGAATAAAATTGGTGCAGCCGATACCGAGATCTAGAGACCGAGTCCCGAAAAGGGTACGTTTCAGTTATGTTCAGACGTACGTGTGACACATACATGTATTTTTCAATCGTACGTGTGACACATACATGTAATTGTAATTCAACTGCTTTACTTGAAAAGACTAGTATAACAACGACCAAACGTGTACTTATTATTCAATTATTATTATTTAAAGTTAATAATGAAGAAGTTATAAAGATTACAAATCTTAATATTAAATCCATACCTTCGTCAAAAATTTGTATCGGTGATAATATTTATAAAGTTAATAGTGCGATTCTTCATCATGGTAAAAATATAGACGAAGGACATTACACAAATTTATTGCGAGCTAAAGGTACAAAATGGACATCCATAAATGATTTAAAAGTTGAAGTATGTAAGTGGCCACGAAATGCAAAGAGCGCGTATATATTTTTCTTAGAACAAATCTAAATTAAGTACAAATAAACTTAAGTATAATTAAGTGTCAATAAATACAATACGAGTACATCTTTAATATTAAATAAATAGAAATTTACAAAATAACTATTTTAGAAACAGAATCTGTATTTATTTTTAGAGGATTTAAATTTCCTACATTATTATCACGTTTTCATAATTAACAAAAAGCAGTGAAATCCCAAAAAAAACCTTTTTTTAAAAAAAGAAAAAAACATACGCCAAGTGCATATAAAAGATACTGAACTTCTTGATCAAAAACAGATATGAGATAAATATAATTGACCAAGTGTATTCTTCATTACGCCAGTCACATAAGACAGACCGAAAGTGACTATAATTGTCAACTGGATTATAGTGAAGAAAAAACTTGGCGTGCCCGGGTCGCATTAAAACGCAATATTCTAGAACCTTGGTTCTATCGCAATATTCTGCAGTATACACAATATATGCGAAAACAATTCAACAAAGAAAAGATGTTAATAATTGCTTACTGAACATATTATAATACTTAGTTGTGAATATATTTTCATGTCCCACAAATTATATCACTATATAGTGAATGATGATACTAATTATATCACTATATTATACGTGTATATTATACGTATATATTATACGTATATATCTGTATACATATGTCTGTTATTTTTATATTTTAATTTATAATGCAAATACTATGTTGAAATAATGTTTTCACTGAATACTGTTTACAATTAATGCGACCCGGGCACGCCAAGTTTTTTCTTCACTATAATCCAGTTGACAATTATAGTCACTTTCGGTCTGTCTTATGTGACTGGCGTAATGAAGAATACACTTGGTCAATTATATTTATCTCATATCTGTTTTTGATCAAGAAGTTCAGTATTTTTTATATGCACTTGGCGTATGTTTTTTTCTTTTTTTAAAAAAAGGTTTTTTTATGGGATTGGCTATTTACCGCACGCAAAATCGTTAAGGTATAGGGCACATTACGTGCATGCGTGATGAAAAAATATTTAAATTAATTAACGTAATCGATCAAAACTTATGCTTACCAAATAGAACCATGATACAAAACAGGAAAAAACTTAGTCACTAAAATTTCATCTCAAATAATAAATTAAAATAAATGTAGAATAATCTCGTCAATTTACATAGATCTTAAACAAGAATAACGTTTAAACGCTGTCATGTTCTGATTGACTCTAAATACGATACGAAAATGACAAAACGCCAAAACACACAGAATTTGTTTACAATTTTTAAAAAATATCTATGTAAGTGCGGTCTAAGCCGTTGCAATCATTTTGTACATTGAGACCGTTCTTTTAGCTCTTAATATGTATGTTTTCCGCAATAATACGCTCGTTATAAAACCTCTTCACATCCAAAATTCTCACTTTATCCCAATCAAAATCGTAATTATGCATTCTATGATTTGAGACAAAGCACCTGATGTTCTGTGTATATTATTATGATGTTCTTTTATTCTCGTTTTCAGTTTTCTACCCTTCTGACCTACATAAGATGCATCACAATCATTGCAATTTATTTTGTAAACAACGTTTTTTTTTTTGTTCATTAGCAAGACTATCCTTATGTACTTTAATGAATCTATTTAATTTAATATTAAGACTGAAAAAAGAAACTTTTAACTCATTCCCATTAATAATGTTTTTAAATTTATCAGATATCTCCTGAATATAAGGAATTGTGAACCATTTAAACTTTTTCTTGCTGACAAGAACGTCATTTTTAATTGTTGTATGTTTTGGTTTTTTTTATTAAGAATGCAATCCTTTCAGTAATTGTCTTAAAAATATAATTTAAAGGATAATCAATCAAAATATTAATAATTTTAGTCAAATTTTCTTTGTGAAATTGTGGATGCGAAAAAGATGAAATATTTTGTCTACTAAACCCAATATAACTCCCTTTTTTAAGACATTAAATGTTAAGAATAAAAATTCAAAAATCTCTTCGAGAAGGTTTCTGAAACTAGTCAAATTCAAAAAAATCTTTTTCTATAAATATAGTGACATCCAAAAAATTAATAATATCATCTCCTCTTTCTATGGTGAATTGTAATCTTGGATGATAAGAATTAAATAATTTTAAAATGTTATCCCATTCAAAAGAAGGGAGATAAATGACAATATCATCAACGTACCTGTAATAAAAGTAACTGAGAATTTTAATTTTCTCAACACCCAATTCTCTAGATCCTGCATAATTAAATCAGCCACTACTAGTGATAATGGTGACCCCATAGGAATACCAAATTTTTGTCTATAAAATTGAGCATCAAAAGTAAAAAAGATTGAATCGGAAACATTAAACATCAATTTAATTATAAAAATTTTAATCGTTGATGTAATTACGTATTATATGTTTTAGTAAATATTTATTCTATTAATTTGCGCACTTACCCCGCTGACTCCTATTCTCGGTCTGTTACAGTTTTTCAGATATTAAGCGTTGAAGTTATTTTTTAACAGTAGTAAAGGTAAAAGTACCTATTAGGCGAACCCCCCAATGACCTTGACCTTGACATATGTTGTCAAGGTCATAACCCTGAGTAACCTTCAACAGGTTTTAGCCGTCGCTCGTCCTTCGTTAAAAAGTTATTAACAATCATAGTTTTTAAATTAACGTATGATATACGTGTATGATATTAAGTACTATTCTACACACCTTTCCCTGTTTAGGAACGTTAAACTTTCCACGCGAAGTAACTTTCACCCTCCTCCCCCCCTGCCAAGGGGCACACGACTTCCATGATTGTACAGTTGGGGGAGACCTCTATCGACGGGGCGGGTGCGGGAGGGGGGCGGTCCGTAGATCCGCCTCCTTGCACCCCTCCCCTCGTGTGCGTGCGTGCGTGCGTGCGTGCGTGCGTGCGTGCGTGCGTGCGTGCGTGTGTTACAAAATAAGATGTTATTTGATGTTTCACACACATACACACACACACTGGGAGGTGCAAAGGAACGGACCTACGGCCCGCCCCCCTCTCGCACTCGGCCCGTCGGTTGAGGTCTCCTCCAACAGTACATTTATAGCAACAGTAAAATCATAGAAGACGTGTGGGAGGGGGTGAAAGTTACCTCGCTTGGAAAGTTCACTACTGTTAAAAAGAATAGTCTGGACTATTGAATACGCATAGTATTAGCTATTGATAGTATACAATAGTCCAGAATATTGAGTCTGAATATCTCAAAAATTATGAGAGTCCGCCACCTAGTTGTTAAGGCAAAGTTACTCAGAATCATGACTTTGACAACATATGTCATCGGAGCTGGGTCCCCTAAAGTGAACATTTACTCCATTATTCTAAAATCTATGCTTCTTAAAACATTTGATTATATTCACTCTTCCTTTACATTCAATTCACATTTCTTCTTATCTTACATTATTTACGGCAAGGACTGTAACAATTATCCACTGCTTATCATAGGGACTTCTGCGAACGGAGTTTATTTTTATTCTTTTTCTAATGCTGTGATTGGCTTTGCGTAATTGATGCATGTGCAATTGATATACATCGTGCTCAAACAGTAAAATTTCGACAATAATATTAATCATAATGTAATTAAATTTGATATCAATATTATATCAATAAAAATTGAGCTTGAAATTATAAATATGAAAATATGCAGATAATAAAGTATTAAAAATTTCTAAGTGCATTTAATTTATATAGTATATATATATATTATATATATTAATTCAATTAAACCGTTCGTTCCATATATATGTATACATACAAGAAATTAATGTAACAAACTGTCGCATCCTTTTTTCAGAAGTACTGACGACAGATCGTACTTTTATTTATACCGCATTTCATACATGTGGTACTCTCCCCTTGGATTATTAATGACGTTTATACTCGGACTTTTCGTCAGTAATCTGTCTCGTTTATTCATCAAGAATCAAAATGGCGAGTTAGACACCAATTTATTTTTTCCTATAATAGCGCGGCGTATGCGTTATAGACGACGTAATAATATAAAGAATAAAGGAAATTCTCCGCTAAACAGAAGATATTCTCTTAGTGACGTAATCCATGGAAAAGATGATACCGCCGATGTTCGTGCATTGGCTGCTGATACAGCCCTTATATGAAGGGTCGAAATAAATGTGCCACAATTTAATTAATTTGCCGATAACTTTCTTTATTTAAACAACTTGTCAGAATTTAAACAGTCTTGTGACGCGGTAATTTGCGTCATAAGGGGGCATATATTATACATTTGTCGGTTCCCCAAAAAAATCGATTTTTTTTAAATGCATTTTTCGACAGTTTAAACCTTCAAGAATATTGTCCTAAAACCTTTTTTTTTTTAAATTCCAATAAATTAAGAAGTTACAACACGTTTTGTCGGGCTGTGCACAGGCGTGCGCTTGCCCTTTCTAAAACGGCGCGCCGCGACGGTAGCAGAATCGAAACCATATATTTTTCTATTTACAATATAACTTTCCTTTGAAATTGAAATAGTACTTCAAAAAACGGTCTTGCCGATATTTCACGAAGTTACACAAACATAAATGAAGATGCATCGAATCTTAAAATTTTATACAAAATTTGTGAAGTTGCACGGTACGAATTAAAAATTATGCACAAATGCCATTTGTATCTTTCGAAAGAGTGAATCTTCACCTATAATTTGCTTTTTGAGCTGTTTTTTTCACCGAGTTAATATTTAACGTTGAAGCAGAAACATTTGCAACATATCGTTGACTTCTTCCGTTATTTATTAGCGTTACAACCGACTATTGCAGAATCTAACGGCATTGTCGCAGAATTTACATATTCTGACACGTCAAAAGGCTGCGAATTTTCTGAAATTGCGAATAGAGTGAACATCGATGGGTATCACTCGCATTCGTACAGAGTGAACATCGACGAATGCGATATACATATGCGGTCATACATAAAAAAATTATTTAATTTATTATCGTACTCCTATTTGTTTTCATATTTCGGGTACATGTAATCATGATAATAATCTAACTGCTAAAGGCGCTTAGCGGGGAGCACAGGCTTTTCCGTAACGCATAATGCGTAAGACATAGTGCATAGCGTAACGCGCAGCAACGCACAAGCTTGTGTTAAGCCATGACATAAACGTATCTCTGCGTGGTTTAACCTCTTTTTGTCAGCTCGTCAGGTAAAGTGGACTAAATCGAATGAAAAAGTCCTTATTTTGTAATTTTTGCTATTTTTTTTAATTAAGGAGCAAGTGAAAGGAAAACAACATTTGGGAGTACAGGCCTACGCCGAGGCTTTACTCATCATTCCGAAAACTCTCGCCGTTAATAGTGGATTTGATCCGCAAGACACAATCGTTAAGTTATTTGAGGAAAGTTCTGCTTTAAGAGAACCAGTAGGATTGGATCTGTCTACAGGGAAAGCTTTAAAACCCGCAGATGCTGGCGTTTATGACAATTATAACGTAAAAAAACAAATCATCAATTCTTGCACAATAATCGCCAGTAATCTCCTTCTGGTTGATGAAATAATGAGAGCAGGATTATCTTCTCTAAAGAGTTAAATTATAATATAATTCTTATGGAATTAAAAGTTTAATGACCACTAATAGTTTTTTTACGAAGTAATTCAAATTATTGGATTTATTACATCTATTTCGCATTGTATCTGTTAACCAAATCCGTCACTTGATCTCTTGCTTTTAATTTAAATGTTTAATAACAAGATAATAAATTTCCACTGTAACAGATGTTTGCGTTATTTGTGTTGAGCTTTTCATCAACCCATTTTTGCTTTATTATTGTTTATATATTTTTGTATTTTTAGGTATACATATTTTAAATTTATCTATACTTGGACATCACATGAATTTCCACAAATATGGATGATGAAGACATATTTATTTTGTCAGTTTTGCAATTATGTTTATTGATCTTATTATAAAGAAGAGAGAGAAGCAAAAGATGGTTAAATCGAAGGTGGTGGGTGAGACCTATTAATGTTGAGCGACCTTTATATGGGGATTTTCAGCACCTCTTCCAGGAATTGAAATATAGTGATCCTGATATATTTTATCGATATGTAAGGATAAAAAAGGAAATTTTTTATCTTCTATTAGAGATGACAAGGCCTTTTTTGACTAAACGTGCTTTTAGTCCAGAACAACGTATTTATTGCTTATGTTTTATATAATTAAAGAGTAAAATGTACGTACGTGATTTGAACAAAGTGTTCATGCACTAAATTTTTTTAACAAAATTAAAAAAAAATTTGATAAATATAATCTTAATGGCTATACTCTAGATATCTCTATACATTATAAGATTATACTTATCAAATTTCTTTGTGATTTTTTATCCACATCACGTATGTAAAGCATTATTTTTACAAATGTTTCATGACTATACTTCGTGTTCTTCTAAAATAAAGACTTTTGTTAAAGATATTTAGCCACTGGAGATCAAATACTATCCATTGCACTAGCTTATACATATATATATACATTTAAGTTTTTGACCTTTATTCTTCTACTAGAAGATAGAATTCTCTGTTATATTTTTTTATATTTACTGCAAAAATCTGCATATAATATTGTATAAGTATAAAAAAATAACGACTCGTTATATTTTTTAGTAGAGGAACAGTAACGAGTTACTTTTGCAAATCAATAACGAGTAACGGTAACGAATTACTTTTCAGAAAAAAGAACGGTAACGGTAACTAGTTATTTTTATGAGGTAACGTTGCCAACCCTGCATTTTATATTAAGGCTACATTTCAAAATGTCCTGTCCAAGGAAAATTTTACTTAATATATTATAGTAAACGTTACATGTACTATACATTTCGAGTAAAATTTTTCTCGAAGAGAACGTTTTGGAAATGCAGACCTAGATTGTAAATGTTACAAACTGTTCAAGACTGTATCTTGTTGATGGAGGCGCATTTATTTGCACGTTTGAAGAATTTTGCAATAAGTTCTTTTTTTCACCTCTTGATAAAATAAGAAATTTTATTTTTGATTGCAAACCAATGCTTTCAGTGTTATATAAAAATTAGTAAATGTTATGAACTTTTTAAGATTGCAGTATCTTGCTGACGGAGACACATTTCTTTCTTGTACGTTTGTTATCGTCCTGAAAGAAAAAAAAATATGAAGAGATTGCTTATTGATATGAGAGATTGCTCACATAAAGACCCCTTTTATACCGAGCACTTGATACGCGTATTAATTAGTAATTTTCTATTAAATAATCTTAATTTCAACAATATATTTAAAGAATAATGTGTTAAATTAGTAAAATATGCATCAAAATAATTAATTAAATACACATATCATGTATATGTTTACACATAACGCTGAAATTAATATAATTCAATAGAAAGTTACTGGTTAGTACTCGTATCAATTGCACGATGTAAACTAGGTCAAAGTTTTCAGAAGAATGACAGGTAAAAATGCATTTTATGTGACACCTCACCGATTTAAGTGTTCTTTAAATGTGTTGTAGAAGAGAGTGTCCTGAGTGATTTCCTGCAAAAATTAAGTGAGGGACGACATTGTATATCTCATAAACCAATACCATCTCTTACTCAATTTTTACAGGAAATCACTCAGGACACTCTCCTCTATAACATATTAAAGAACACTTAAATCGGTGAGGTATCACCTAAAATGCACATATTTACCAAAAGAACATATAAAAACATCTACAACTATTTCTTTCATTTTTGACTAATTATAAATAATTTATATAGAAAAAACAATTAATAAAATTAGTTCTTATTCTTTCAAATGCTATTAATGTAATACATTAATACATTTTACAATATTAATTAATTGTATTAAGTATTTGTTTTCATTTCATCAATTTTATGTACTTTTCTTTATCTTAACTGAAAAACACGCTTTATTGATCATCTATCCCTAATATCTCTATAATTTAATTTTTATTATAATGTAGAGTGAAACTATTCCAGCAATTGCAATCTTAATGTAATATGGAAATTTACTTTAGCAAGCAATATCTTTTTCTTTGCATGCTTAAAACTATATTATTCAAATATGACTGCTTCTTAGAAAAACCTGCACGATCTTCAAATATTCAATATATACTGTTCAGAAACATAAGCATTGCCACTAGAAACAGACGGAGTACCTCCATTCTCTACCATACCTTCTCTTTTTGACGAAAGGATCCAAGAATTGCATGTTATCGAAAAATTCGAAGGCCTTTCGCTTCGAAACTCCACTTCCAGTTGTTGTTTCTTCTTGTCTTTGTTTCTTCTCTCGCGAGTAACGCTTCCTTAGCCTTGTCCATCTAGTATGACACTCATCTACTAGTATTGAATATTATTTTCATTGAAAATATTTATTTAAAAAATAAATAAGTAACTACAAAGGATTCTACACAAATCTTACAAAAAATGGGGTTCAGTTGAATTAGTTAAAATTTTATCATATTATTATAGTCCATGATATACTCAGGATATTTCAATTAATTGGACTGAAATCCATTTTCCATACGATTTGTGAGGACTTCTTCATTTAGTCATGATTTTTACTAATTTTCAATAAAAAAAAAAGTCTTTAATCTTATTTATTCTAATATATTGCGAAGAATATCACGTAATGTTGGCGTTTCGTCCCGACTTCCAATACTGGACTCATCAGTAAGGTATTGTATGGAAGCCTACCTTAGACGCCTGTTTTAGTTATTAAATCGAGATTCTATATATACAGATATACGCGTATCAAAGCACTTGCGAGAATCTTAGCGAATATCTATAGACCTCTGATGGCGGGTCGACGTAGTAATATTCTTCGCAATATATTATTCAAAGTAATATATGTATATGTATTCCCTTCCCACCCCCCCCCACCAACTTGCGCGCCGAACAATCGTCGGTCTTGAAACGCAACTCTATCTGAAAATTC